>NW_022983437.1:0-23441 GCF_011762595.2 Tursiops truncatus | reverse complement strand
AGGAACAGGTAAGGTTTCGGGTCCAGGTTAGGGGATGACCACGAGTGAGGCTTAGAGTACTTGTTAGGGTACGGGTTAGTGTCAGTGTAAGGATTAGGGTACCGCTTAGGGTAAGGGTTAGAGTTCGGGTTAGGGACTGGGTACGCTTTAGCGTACGACAACAGGTCAGGCATAGGGTACGTGTCAGGGTACAGATGAGTGTCAGCCTATGGGTTAGCGTAAGGTTTCGGGTTCTGGTTAGGATTAGGGTACAACAAGGGATTTGGGCTAGGGTACCTGTTTGTTAGGGTATGGGGTAGTATGAGTATATTGGTTAGGATTAGGAAACAGGTTAGGCGTAAGGACTTGGGTTAGGGTACAGGTTAGGTTGAGGGGACGGCTTAGGGTTAGGGGAACGGGCCTGGTGGACGGTACAGTAGAGGGTTCGACACCAGGTTCGTAGTTGCTGTATGTGTTAGGTCCAGGTTAGTGTTCGTGTATGGGTTCAATTGAGGGTACGAGTAAGGGTTAGGGAATGGGTACGGGTTAGGGTAGATATTAGGGTATGGGTTCGTGTATGGATCAGGATTAGGGTAAGGGTTAGGATGAGGTATAAGATTAGGGAACGAGGACGGTTTAGGGTACGTAACGGATTCCGGTTAGGGTATGAGTTAGGGGACGGGTAAGTGTTAGGGGACGGTTTAGGCTTAGGGGACGGGTTAGGATGTGGATTAGGGTTAGGGATCGGGCTCGGTTAGGGTCCTGTTAGACTACGGGTTCCTGTTAGTGCACGGGTTAGGAGTATGTTACATGTGAGGGTAAGGGTTAGGGAACGGGTATGGTGTAGGGTAGAGTTGAGGGTACGCCAATGGGTTAGGATTAGGGTACGTTTTAGGCTACGGCTTAGTGTTAGTGTGTGGGGTTAGGATTAGGGAATGGCAGAGTTTAGGCTACAGGTTCGTTTTGGTATACAGATGAGGATGAGTGCACGGGCAAGGGTTCGGCTTAGGGGACTTCTTAGGGTACAGATTAGCGTTAGTGTACGGCTGAGGAGTTAGGGTAAGGTTCGGGGAAGGGGAAGGGTTCTAGTTAGGGTACGTATTAGGGTACAGGTTAGTGTTAGGTGACGGCTTAGGGATCAGGCTTGGTTAGGGTACATGTTAGTGTTAGTGTATGAATGAGTCTTAGGGTGCAGGTTGCGGTAAGGATTAGGGTGAGGGTGAGGATGAGGGAACGGGTATGGTGTAGGGGTACGGTGAGGTACGACAACGGGTTAGGGTACGGGTTTAGGATGAGAGTAGGGGTTAGCGTAAGGTTTGGGCGGGGGGGCGGCCCTTTTGGCGAACATGCAAGAACACACTGAAAGAACACTTTGGGCCTCGTGTTCTGTTCCAGGTGTTTGACCAGAGTGCACGTTCAACTGAAGCTCAAGAAGAATGGACACACTGGATCCTAATGCCCGCAGGGCTCACCGGAAAACAGGAGGCGATTTCCCTTACCTGTGCAGCAGTGCAGACGTGCATCTCTCTGTACAGGTAGGTCCTAGGCTGGATCCCAGAGCACTTTGCACACAGAATCTGGTTCGAAACATCAAGGGTTTCTTGATTTCTGCTCGTCGAGGAAGAGAGCTCCAGAATTCTCTGTAGGAAGGAAGCATTGACTTGATACATTGCTCCACAGTAGTAACCGACAGGAGAACCGAGCATATTAGAGCCACCTGAGGGACTCTCTGCCCACTATCCCTTTTCTGAGAGAGAACCACAGGCCCCAACTCACTCACACACTGAAGCAGCCGTTTGGTACAATGGGACCTTGGCTCCTGGACACAATGTATTCCGCCAGAGCAGGACACCAGACTTCAATGGAGTCCATCCGAAGCCCACGAAGGGATTCTCGGTCGACTTTTCATGCATGCCAACACACGCACCCAAACAAACTCTACTTCTGCTAATACCTGCCTAAGTGGATCTTAGAAGAGTGGTGAGAAACGGTCGCTTTGCCATTTGGCAAGGAGTATCGAGAGCCTGAGAAAACCGGTACGGGGCAGTGTCGTTAGCGTACGTGTTCGGATGAACGGACGGCTTAGGGTAAGGCTTCGGGTAAGTGTGTGGGCTAGGGTGAGGGAACGGGGACTGTGGAGGGGCCAGGTGAGGGGACGACAGAGGGAGGTGAGGGTCAGAGGACGTGTCAGGGGACGGCCGAGGATTGGGGCAGGGTTAGGCTCAGGAACGGGGACTGTGGAGGGCCCAGGTGAGGGGACGACAGAGGGAGGTGGAGGGTCAGAGGACGTGTCAGGGGACGGCCGAGGATTGGGGCAGGGATTGGGGGCAGAGATCATCTTAGGAACGGGGAGTGTGGAGGGTCCAGGTGAGGGGACGACAGAGGTGGAGGGTTAGAGTGCGCGTCAGGGGACGGCTCAGGAACGGGGAGTGCTGAGGGTCCAGGTGAGGGGAGGACAGAGGTGGAGGGTCAGAGGACGTGTCGTGTCAGGGGACGGCCGAGGATTGGGGCAGGGGAGTTAGTCTTAGGAACGGGGACTGCGGAGGGTCCAGGTTATGGGAGGACAGAGGGGTAGGGTGAGAGGTCGTGTCAGGGGACGGCTTAGGATTGGGGCAGGGTTTGGGACAGTGTTAGTCGTAGGAACGGGGACTGTGGAGGGGCCAGGTGAGGGGACGACAGAGGGAGGGGTTGGGTGAGAGGGCGTGTCAGGGGACGGCTCAGGAACGGGGACTGTGGAGGGGCCAGGTGAGGGGACGACAGAGGGAGGGGTTGGGTGAGAGGGCGTGTCAGGGGACGGCTCAGGAACGGGGACTGTGGAGGGTCCACGGTAGGGGACGACAGAGGTGGAGGGTGAGCGTACGTGTCAGGGTTCAGGTTAGTGTTAGCGTACGGGTTAGGATTAGGGGACGGTTTCGGGGCAGGCTTCGGGTAAGTGTTAGTCTTAGGGTTAGGGAACGGGGACGGTCTAGGGTACGGGTTAGTGTTTGTTAGTGTACAGGTTAGGATTCGTTTCTGGATCAGGGTAAGGGATAGGTTTAGGGTTACAGTTAGGGAATGGCTATGGATTAGGGTCCAGGTTAGGGTATGTGTTAGGGTCCAGATTAGGATTAGGGTATGTTTGGGGTCAGAGTTAGGGTAAGAGGAGTTTTTGGTTAGGTTGAGGGTTAAGGAACAGGTAAGGTTTCGGGTCCAGGTTAGGGGATGACCACGAGTGAGGCTTAGAGTACTTGTTAGGGTACGGGTTAGTGTCAGTGTAAGGATTAGGGTACCGCTTAGGGTAAGGGTTAGAGTTCGGGTTAGGGACTGGGTACGCTTCAGCGTACGACAACAGGTCAGGCATAGGGTACGTGTCAGGGTACAGATGAGTGTCAGCCTATGGGTTAGCGTAAGGTTTTCGGGTTCTGGTTAGGATTAGGGTACAACAAGGGATTTGGGCTAGGGTACCTGTTTGTTAGGGTATGGGGTAGTATGAGTATATTGGTTAGGATTAGGAAACAGGTTAGGGTAAGGACTTGGGTTAGGGTACAGGTTAGGTTGAGGGGACGGCTTAGGGTACGGGTTAGGGAACGGGCCTGGTGGACGGTACAGTAGAGGGTTCGACACCAGGTTCGTGTTGCTGTATGTGTTAGGTCCAGGTTAGTGTTCGTGTATGGGTTCAATTGAGGGTACGAGTAAGGGTTAGGGAATGGGTACGGGTTAGGGTAGATATTAGGGTATGGGTTAGTGTATGGATCAGGATTAGGGTAAGGGTTAGGATGAGGTATAAGATTAGGGAACGAGGATGGTTTAGGGTACGAAAACGGATTCCGGTTAGGGTATGAGTTAGGGGACGGGTAAGTGTTAGGGGACGGTTTAGGCTTAGGGGACGGGTTAGGATGTGGATTAGGGTTAGGGATCGGGCTCGGTTTAGGGTCCTGTTAGTGCACGGGTTCGGAGTATGTTACATGTGAGGGTAAGGGTTAGGGAACGGGTATGGTGTAGGGTAGAGTTGAGGGTACGCCAATGGGTTAGGATTAGGGTACGTTTTAGGCTACGGCTTAGTGTTAGTGTGTGGGTTAGGATTAGGGAATGGGCAGAGTTTAGGCTACAGGTTCGTTTTGGTATACAGATGAGGATGAGTGCACGGGCAAGGGTTCGGCTTAGGGGACTTCTTAGGGTACAGATTAGCGTTAGTGTACGGCTGAGGAGTAGGGTACGGTTCGGGGAAGGGGAAGGGTTCTAGTTAGGGTACGTATTAGGGTACAGGTTAGTGTTAGGTGACGGCTTAGGGATCAGGCTTGGTTTAGGGTACATGTTTAGTGTTAGTGTATGAATGAGTCTTAGGGTGCAGGTTGCGGTAAGGATTAGGGTGAGGGTGAGGATGAGGGAACGGGTATGGTGTAGGGTACGGTTGAGGGTACGACAACGGGTTAGGGTACGGGTTAGGATGAGAGTAGGGGTTAGCGTAAGGTTTGGGCGGGGGGGCGGCCCTTTGGCGAACATGCAAAGAACACACTGAAAGAACACTTTGGGCCTCGTGTTCTGTTCCAGGTGTTTGACCAGAGTGCACGTTCAACTGAAGCTCAAGAAGAAATGGACACACTGGATCCTAATGCCCGGAGGGCTCACCGGAAAACAGGAGGCGATTTCCCTTACCTGTGCAGCAGTGCAGACGTGAATCTCTCTGTACAGGTAGGTCCTAGGCTGGATCCCAGAGCACTTTGCACACAGAATCTGGTTCGAAACATCAAGGGTTTCTTGATTTTCTGCTCGTCGAGGAAGAGAGCTCCAGAATTCTCTGTAGGAAGGAAGCATTGACTTGATACATTGCTCCACAGTAGTGACCGACAGGAGAATTCGAGCATATTAGAGCCACCTGAGGGACTCTCTGCCCACTATCCCTTTTCTGAGGAGAACCACAGGCCCCAACTCACTCACACACTGAAGCAGCCGTTTGGTACAATGGGACCTTGGCTCCTGGACACAATGTATTCCGCCAGAGCAGGACACCAGACTTCAATGGAGTCCATCCGAAGCCCACGAAGGGATTCTCGGTCGACTTTTCATGCATGCCAACACACGCACCCAAACAAACTCTACTTCTGCTAATACCTGCCTAAGTGGATCTTAGAAGAGTGGTGAGAAACGGTCGCTTTGCCATTTGGCAAGGAGTATCGAGAGCCTGAGAAAACCGGTACGGGGCAGTGTCGTTAGCGTACGTGTTCGGATGAACGGACGGCTTAGGGTAAGGCTTCGGGTAAGTGTGTGGGCTAGGGTTAGGGAACGGGGACTGTGGAGGGCCAGGTGAGGGGACGACAGAGGGAGGTGAGGGTCAGAGGACGTGTCAGGGGACGGCCGAGGATTGGGGCAGGGTTAGGCTCAGGAACGGGGACTGTGGAGGGCCCAGGTGAGGGGACGACAGAGGGAGGTGGAGGGTCAGAGGACGTGTCAGGGGACGGCCGAGGATTGGGGCAGGGATTGGGGCAGAGATCATCTTAGGAACGGGGAGTGTGGAGGGTCCAGGTGAGGGGACGACAGAGGTGGAGGGTTAGAGTGCGTGTCAGGGGACGGCTCCGGAACGGGGACTGTGGAGGGTCCAGGTGAGGGGACGAGAGAGGGGTAGGGTTAGAGGACGAGTCAGGGGACGGCTCAGGAACGGGGTCTCTTGAGGGTCCAGGATAGGGGACGACAGAGGTGTAGGGTGAGAGGACGTGTCAGGGGACGGCTTAGGATTGGGCAGGGTTAGGCTCAGGAACGGGGAGTGCTGAGGGTCCAGGTGAGGGGAGGACAGAGGTGGAGGGTTAGAGGACGTGTCGTGTCAGGGGAATGCCTAGGATTGGGGCAGGGTTAGGCTCAGGAACGGGGACTGTGGAGGGTCCAGATTACGGGACGATAGAGTCGTAGGGTCACAGGACGTGTCAGGGGACGGCCGAGGATTGGGGCAGGGGAGTTAGTCTTAGGAACGGGGACTGCTGAGGGTCCAGGTTATGGGAGGACAGAGGGGTAGGGTGAGAGGTCGTGTCAGGGGACGGCTTCGGATTGGGGCAGGTATTGGGGCAGAGATCATCTCAGGAACGGGGAGTGTGGAGGGTCCAGGTGAGGGGAAGACAGAGGTGGAGGGTCAGAGGACGTGTCAGGGGACGGCTTCGGATTGGGGCAGGGTTACGCTCAGGAACGGGGAATGTGGAGAGTCCAGGTTAGGAGACGACAGAGGTGGAGGGTTAGAGTAAGTGTCTGTCAGGGGACGGCTCCCGGAACGGGGACTGTGGAGGGTCCAGGTGAGGGTACGTGTCAGTGGACGGCTTCGGATTGGGGCAGGGATTGGGACAGCTTTAGGCTTAGGAACGGGGAGTGTGGAGAGTCCAGGTTAGGGGACGACAGAGGTGGAGGGTTAGAGTGCGCGTCAGGGGACGGCTCAGGAACGGGGAGTGTGGAGGGTCCAGGTGAGGGGACGAGAGAGGGAGGTGTTGGGTGAGAGGACGTGTCAGGGGTACGGCTTAGGATTGGGGCAGGGTTAGGCTCAGGAACGGGGACAGTGGAGGGTCAAGGTTAGTGGACGACAGAGGTGGAGGGTTAGAGGGGCGCGTCAGGGGACGGCTTAGGAACAGGAACGGGGACTGTGGAGGGTCCAGGTGAGGGGACGACAGAGGTGGAGGGTTAGAAGTGCGCGTCAGGGGACGGCTTAGGAACGGGGAGTGTGGAGGGTCCAGGTGAGGGGACGACAGAGGTGTCGGGTTAGAGGGCGTGTCAGGGACGGCTTAGGATTGGGCAGGGTTAGGCTTAAAACGGAGACTCATTAGTGTCCAGGTCAGGGGACGACAGAGGTGTAGGGTTGGATTACGTGTCAGGGGACGGCTCAGGAACGGGGAGTGTGGAGGGTCCAGGTGAGGGGACGAGAGAGGGGTAGGGTGAGAGGACGTGTCAGGGGACGGCTTAGGATTGGGGCAGGGTTAGGCTCAGGATCGGGGACAGTGGAGGGTCCAGGATAGGGGACGACAGAGGTGGAGGGTGAGAGGACGTGTCAGGGGACGGCTCAGGAACGGGGACTGTGGAGGGGCCAGGTGAGGGGACGACAGAGGGAGGGGTAGGGTGAGAGGACGTGTCAGGGGACGGCCTAGGATTGGAGCAGTGTTAGGCTTAGCAACGGGGACTGATGAGGGTCCAGGTTAGGCGACGACAGTCGTGTAGGGTAAGAGTACGTGTCAGGGGACGACTTAGCAACGGGGGACTGTGGAGGGGCCAGGTGAGGGGACGACAGAGGGGTAGGGTTAGAGAACGTGTCAGCGGACGGCCTAGTTACGGGGACTCTTCAGGGTCCAGGATAGGGGACGACAGAAGTGTCGGGTTAGAGTGCGTGTCATGGGACGGCTTAGGATTGGGGCAGGGTTAGGCTTAAAACGGAGACTCATTAGTGTCCAGGTCAGGGGACGACAGAGGTGTAGGGTTGGATTACGTGTCAGGGGACGCTCAGGAACGGGGAGTGTGGAGGGTCCAGGTGAGGGGACGAGAGAGGGGTAGGGTTAGAGGACGAGTCAGGGGACGGCTCAGGAACGGGGTCTCTTGAGGGTCCAGGATAGGGGACGACAGAGGTGTAGGGTGAGAGGACGTGTCAGGGGACGGCTTAGGATTGGGCAGGGTTAGGCTCAGGAACGGGGAGTGCTGAGGGTCCAGGTGAGGGGAGGACAGAGGTGGAGGGTTAGAGGACGTGTCGTGTCAGGGGACTGCCTAGGATTGGGGCAGGGTTAGGCTCAGGAACGGGGACTGTGGAGGGTCCAGATTACGGGACGATAGAGTCGTAGGGTCACAGGACATGTCAGGGGACGGCCGAGGATTGGGGCAGGGGAGTTAGTCTTAGGAACGGGGACTGCTGAGGGTCCAGGTTATGGGAGGACAGAGGGGTAGGGTGAGAGGTCGTGTCAGGGGACGGCTTAGGATTGGGGGCAGGTATTGGGCAGAGATCATCTCAGGAACGGGGAGTGTGGAGGGTCCAGGTGAGGGGAAGACAGAGGTGGAGGGTCAGAGGACGTGTCAGGGGACGGCTGAGGATTGGGGCAGGGTTACGCTTAGGAACGGGGAATGTGGAGAGTCCAGGTTAGGAGACGACAGAGGTGGAGGGTTAGAGTAAGTGTCTGTCAGTCAGGGGACGGCTCCGGAACGGGGACTGTGGAGGGTCCAGGTGAGGGTACGTGTCAGTGGACGGCTTCGGATTGGGGCAGGGATTGGGACAGCTTTAGGCTTAGGAACGGGGAGTGTGGAGAGTCCAGGTTAGGGGACGACTGAGGTGGACGGTTAGAGGACGTGTCAGGGGACGGCCTAGGATTGGAGCACTGTTAGGCTTAGCAACGGGGACTGATGAGGGTCCAGGTTAGGCGACGACAGTCGTGTAGGGTAAGAGTACGTGTCAGGGGACGACTTAGCAACGGGGACTGTGGAGGGGCCAGGTGAGGGGACGACAGAGGGGTAGGGTTAGAGAACGTGTCAGCGGACGGCCTAGTTACGGGGACTCTTCAGGGTCCAGGATAGGGGACGACAGAAGTGTCGGGTTAGAGTGCGTGTCATGGGACGGCTTAGGATTGGGGCAGGGTTAGGCTTAAAACGGAGACTCATTAGTGTCCAGGTCAGGGGACGACAGAGGTGTACGGTTGGATTACGTGTCAGGGGACGGCTCAGGAACGGGGAGTGTGGAGGGTCCAGGTGAGGGGACGAGAGAGGGGTAGGGTGAGAGGACGTGTCAGGGGACGGCTTAGGATTGGGGCAGGGTTAGGCTTAAAACGGAGACTCATTAGTGTCCAGGTCAGGGGACGACAGAGGTGTAGGGTTGGATTACGTGTCAGGGGACGGCTCAGGAACGGGGAGTGTGGAGGGTCCAGGTGAGGGGACGAGAGAGGGGTAGGGTTAGAGGACGAGTCAGGGGACGGCTCAGGAACGGGGTCTCTTGAGGGTCCAGGATAGGGGACGACAGAGGTGTAGGGTGAGAGGACGTGTCAGGGGACGGCTTAGGATTGGGCAGGGTTAGGCTCAGGAACGGGGAGTGCTGAGGGTCCAGGTGAGGGGAGGACAGAGGTGGAGGGTTAGAGGACGTGTCGTGTCAGGGGACTGCCTAGGATTGGGGCAGGGTTAGGCTCAGGAACGGGGACAGTGGAGGGTCCAGATTACTGGACGATAGAGGTGTAGGGTCACAGGACGTGTCAGGGGACGGCCGAGGATTGGGGCAGGGGAGTTAGTCTTAGGAACGGGGACTGCTGAGGGTCCAGGTTATGGGAGGACAGAGGGGTAGGGTGAGAGGTCGTGTCAGGGGACGGCTTAGGATTGGGGCAGGTATTGGGGCAGAGATCATCTCAGGAACGGGGAGTGTGGAGGGTCCAGGTGAGGGGAAGACAGAGGTGGAGGGTCAGAGGACGTGTCAGGGGACGGCTTAGGATTGGGGCAGGGTTACGCTTAGGAACGGGGAATGTGGAGAGTCCCAGGTTAGGAGACGACAGAGGTGGAGGGTTAGAGTAAGTGTCTGTCAGGGGACGGCTCCGGAACGGGGACTGTGGAGGGTCCAGGTGAGGGTACGTGTCAGTGGACGGCTTCGGATTGGGGCAGGGATTGGGACAGCTTTAGGCTTAGGAACGGGGAGTGTGGAGAGTCCAGGTTAGGGGACGACAGAGGTGGAGGGTTAGAGTGCGCGTCAGGGGACGGCTCAGGAACGGGGAGTGTGGAGGGTCCAGGTGAGGGGACGAGAGAGGGGTAGGGTTAGAGGACGAGTCAGGGGACGGCTCAGGAACGGGGTCTCTTGAGGGTCCAGGATAGGGGACGACAGAGGTGTAGGGTGAGAGGACGTGTCAGGGGACGGCTTAGGATTGGGCAGGGTTAGGCTCAGGAACGGGGAGTGCTGAGGGTCCAGGTGAGGGGGAGGACAGAGGTGGAGGGTTAGAGGACGTGTCGTGTCAGGGGACTGCCTAGGATTGGGGCAGGGTTAGGCTCAGGAACGGGGACTGTGGAGGGTCCAGATTACGGGACGATAGAGTCGTAGGGTCACAGGACGTGTCAGGGGACGGCCGAGGATTGGGGCAGGGGAGTTAGTCTTAGGAACGGGGACTGCGGAGGGGCCAGGTTATGGGAGGACAGAGGGGTAGGGTGAGAGGTCGTGTCAGGGGACGGCTTAGGATTGGGGGCAGGGATTGGGGCTGAGATCATCTCAGGAACGGGGAGTGTGGAGGGTCCAGGTGAGGGGAAGACAGAGGTGGAGGGTCAGAGGACGTGTCAGGGGACGGCTTAGGATTGGGGCAGGGTTACGCTCAGGAACGGGGAATGTGGAGAGTCCAGGTTAGGAGACGACAGAGGTGGAGGGTTAGAGTAAGTGTCTGTCAGGGGACGGCTCCGGAATGGGGACTGTGGAGGGTCCAGGTGAGGGTACGTGTCAGTGGACGGCTTCGGATTGGGGCAGGGTTTGGGACAGTGTTAGTCGTAGGAACGGGGAGTGTGGAGGGTCCAGGTTAGGGGACGACAGAGGTGGAGGGTTAGAGTGCGCGTCAGGGGACGGCTCAGGAACGGGGAGTGTGGAGGGTCCAGGTGAGGGGAGGACAGAGGGAGGTGTTGGGTGAGAGGACGTGTCAGGGGACGGCTTAGGATTGGGGCAGGGTTAGGCTCAGGAACGGGGACAGTGGAGGGTCAAGGTTAGTGGACGACAGAGGTGTAGGTTTAGAGGACGTGTCAGGGGACGGCTTAGGAACAGGAACGGGGACTGTGGAGGGTCCAGGTGAGGGGACGACAGAGGTGGAGGGTTAGAGTGCGCGTCAGGGGACGGCTTAGGAACGGGGAGTGTGGAGGGTCCAGGTGAGGGGACGACAGAGGGAGGGGTTGGGTGAGAGGGCGTGTCAGGGGACGGCTTAGGATTGGGGCAGGGTTAGGGCTTAAAACGGAGACTCATTAGTGTCCAGGTCAGGGGACGACAGAGGTGTAGGGTTGGATTACGTGTCAGGGGACGGCTCAGGAACGGGGAGTGTGGAGGGTCCAGGTGAGGGGACGACAGAGGGGTAGGGTGAGAGGACGTGTCAGGGGACGGCTTAGGATTGGGGCAGGGTTAGGCTCAGGATCGGGGACAGTGGAGGGTCCAGGATAGGGGACGACAGAGGTGGAGGGTGAGAGGACGTGTCAGGGGACGGCTCAGGAACGGGGAGTGTGGAGGGGCCAGGTGAGGGGACGACAGAGGGAGGGGTAGGGTGAGAGGACGTGTCAGGGGACGGCTCAGGAACGGGGACTGTGGAGGGGCCAGGTGAGGGGACGACAGAGGGGTAGGGTGAGAGGACGTGTCAGGGGAAGGCTCAGGAACGGGGACTGTGGAGGGCCAGGTGAGGGGACGACAGAGGGAGGGGTTGGGTGAGAGGACGTGTCAGGGGAAGGCTCAGGAACGGGGACTGTGGAGGGTCCAGGTGAGGGGACGACAGAGGGAGGTGTTGGGTGAGAGGACGTGTCAGGGACGGCTTAGGATTTGGGCAGGGTTAGGCTCAGGAACGGGGACTGTGGAGGGTCCACGGTAGGGGACGACAGAGGTGGAGGGTGAGCGGACGTGTCAGGGTTCATGTTAGTGTTAGTGTACCGGTTAGGATACGGGGACGGTTAGGGGCAGGCTTCGGGTAAGTGTTAGTCTTAGGGTTAGGGAACGGGGACGGTCTAGGGTACGGGTTAGTGTTAGTGTACAGGTTAGGATTAGTTTCTGGATCAGGGTAAGGGATAGGTTTAGGGTTACAGTTAGGGAATGGCTATGATTAGGGTCCAGGTTAGGGTATGTGTTAGGGTCCAGATTAGGATTAGGGTATGTTTGGGTCAGAGTTAGGGTAAGAGGAGTTTTTGGTTAGGTTTGAGGGTTAAGGAACAGGTAAGGTTTCGGGTCCAGGTTAGGGGATGACCACGAGTGAGGCTTAGAGTACTTGTTAGGGTACGGGTTAGTGTCAGTGTAAGGATTAGGGTACCGCTTAGGGTAAGGGTTAGAGTTCGGGTTAGGGACTGGGTACGCTTCAGCGTACGACAACAGGTCAGGCATAGGGTACGTGTCAGGGTACAGATGAGTGTCAGCCTATGGGGTTAGCGTAAGGTTTCGGGTTCTGGTTAGGATTAGGGTACAAACGAGGGATTTTGGGCTAGGGTACCTGTTTGTTAGGGTATGGGGTAGTATGAGTATATTGGTTAGGATTAGGAAACAGGTTAGGGTAAGGACTTGGGTTAGGGTACAGGTTAGGTTGAGGGGACGGCTTAGGGTACGGGTTAGGGAACGGGCCTGGTGGACGGTACAGTAGAGGGTTCGACACCAGGTTCGTGTTGCTGTATGTGTTAGGTCCAGGTTAGTGTTCGTGTATGGGTTCAATTGAGGGTACGAGTAAGGGTTAGGGAATGGGTACGGGTTAGGGTAGATATTAGGGTATGGGTTCGTGTATGGATCAGGATTAGGGTAAGGGTTAGGATGAGGTATAAGATTAGGGAACGAGGACGGTTTAGGGTACGAAAACGGATTCCGGTTAGGGTATGAGTTAGGGGACGGGTAAGTGTTAGGGGACGGTTTAGGCTTAGGGGACGGGTTAGGATGTGGATTAGGGTTAGGGGATCGGGCTCGGTTTAGGGTCCTGTTAGTGCACGGGTTCGGAGTATGTTACATGTGAGGGTAAGGGTTAGGGAACGGGTATGGTGTAGGGTAGAGTTGAGGGTACGCCAATGGGTTAGGATTAGGGTACGTTTTAGGCTACGGCTTAGTGTTCGTGTGTGGGTTAGGATTAGGGAATGGGCAGAGTTTAGGCTACAGGTTCGTTTTGGTATACAGATGAGGATGAGTGCACGGGCAAGGGTTCGGCTTAGGGGACTTCTTAGGGTACAGATTAGCGTTAGTGTACGGCTGAGGAGTAGGGTACGGTTCGGGGAAGGGGAAGGGTTCTAGTTAGGGTACGTATTAGGGTACAGGTTAGTGTTAGGTGACGGCTTAGGGATCAGGCTTGGTTTAGGGTACATGTTAGTGTTAGTGTATGAATGAGTCTTAGGGTGCAGGTTGCGGTAAGGATTAGGGTGAGGGTGAGGATGAGGGAACGGGTATGGTGTAGGGTACGGTTGAGGGTACGACAACGGGTTAGGGTACGGGTTAGGAGGAGAGTAGGGGTTAGCGTAAGGTTTGGGCGGGGGGGCGGCCCTTTGGCGAACATGCCAAGAACACACTGAAAGAACACTTTGGGCCTCGTGTTCTGTTCCAGGTGTTTGACCAGAGTGCACGTTCAACGGAAGCTCAAGAAGAAATGGACACACTGGATCCTAATGCCCGGAGGGCTCACCGGGCAAACAGGAGGCGATTTCCCTTACCTGTGCAGCAGTGCAGACGTGAATCTCTCTGTACAGGTAGGTCCTAGGCTGGATCCCAGAGCACTTTGCACACAGAATCTGGTTCGAAACATCAAGGGTTTCTTGATTTTCTGGCTCGTCGAGGAAGAGAGCTCCAGAATTCTCTGTAGGAAGGAAGCATTGACTTGATACATTGCTCCACAGTAGTGACCGACAGGAGAATTCGAGCATATTAGAGCCACCTGAGGGACTCTCTGCCCACTATCCCTTTTCTGAGAGAGAACCACAGGCCCCAACTCACTCACACACTGAAGCAGCCGTTTGGTACAATGGGACCTTGGCTCCTGGACACAATGTATTCCGCCAGAGCAGGACACCAGACTTCAATGGAGTCCATCCGAAGCCACGAAGGGATTCTCGGTCGACTTTTCATGCATGCCAACACACGCACCCAAACAAACTCTACTTCTGCTAATACCTGCCTAAGTGGATCTTAGAAGAGTGGTGAGAAACGGTCGCTTTGCCATTTGGCAAGGAGTATCGAGAGCCTGAGAAAACCGGTACGGGGCAGTGTCGTTAGCGTACGTGTTCGGATGAACGGACGGCTTAGGGTAAGGCTTCGGGTAAGTGTGTGGGCTAGGGTGAGGGAACGGGGACTGTGGAGGGGCCAGGTGAGGGGACGACAGAGGGAGGTGAGGGTCAGAGGACGTGTCAGGGGACGGCCGAGGATTGGGGCAGGGTTAGGCTCAGGAACGGGGACTGTGGAGGGCCCAGGTGAGGGGACGACAGAGGGAGGTGGGGGTCAGAGGACGTGTCAGGGGACGGCCGAGGATTGGGGCAGGGATTGGGGCAGAGATCATCTTAGGAACGGGGGTGTGGAGGGTCCAGGTGAGGGGACGACAGAGGTGGAGGGTTAGAGTGCGCGTCAGGGGACGGCTCAGGAACGGGGAGTGCTGAGGGTCCAGGTGAGGGGAGGACAGAGGTGGAGGGTCAGAGGACGTGTCGTGTCAGGGGACGGCCGAGGATTGGGGCAGGGGAGTTAGTCTTAGGAACGGGGACTGCGGAGGGTCCAGGTTATGGGAGGACAGAGGGGTAGGGTGAGAGGTCGTGTCAGGGGACGGCTTAGGATTGGGGCAGGGTTTGGGACAGTGTTAGTCGTAGGAACGGGGACTGTGGAGGGGCCAGGTGAGGGGACGACAGAGGGAGGGGTTGGGTGAGAGGGCGTGTCAGGGGACGGCTCAGGAACGGGGACTGTGGAGGGGCCAGGTGAGGGGACGACAGAGGGAGGGGTTGGGTGAGAGGGCGTGTCAGGGGACGGCTCAGGAAAGGTGACTGTGGAGGGGCCAGGTGAGGGGACGACAGAGGTGGAGGGTGAGCGGGCGTGTCAGGGTTCATGTTAGTGTTGTTAGTGTACCGGTTAGGATACGGGGACGGTTTCGGGGCAGGCTTCGGGTAAGTGTTAGTCTTAGGGTAGGGAACGGGGGACGGTCTAGGGTACGGGTTAGTGTTTGTTAGTGTACAGGTTAGGATTCGTTTCTGGATCAGGGTAAGGGATAGGTTTAGGGTTACAGTTAGGGAATGGCTATGGATTAGGGTCCAGGTTAGGGTATGTGTTAGGGTCCAGATTAGGATTAGGGTATGTTTGGGGTCAGAGTTAGGGTAAGAGGAGTTTTTGGTTAGGTTGAGGGTTAAGGAACAGGTAAGGTTTCGGGTCCAGGTTAGGGGATGACCACGAGTGAGGCTTAGAGTACTTGTTAGGGTACGGGTTAGTGTCAGTGTAAGGATTAGGGTACCGCTTAGGGTAAGGGTTAGAGTTCGGGTTAGGGACTGGGTACGCTTCAGCGTACGACAACAGGTCAGGCATAGGGTACGTGTCAGGGTACAGATGAGTGTCAGCCTATGGGTTAGCGTAAGGTTTCGGGTTCTGGTTAGGATTAGGGTACAACAAGGGATTTGGGCTAGGGTACCTGTTTGTTAGGGTATGGGGTAGTATGAGTATATTGGTTAGGATTAGGAAACAGGTTAGGGTAAGGACTTGGGTTAGGGTACAGGTTAGGTTGGGGGACGGCTTAGGGTACGGGTTAGGGAACGGGCCTGGTGGACGGTACAGTAGAGGGTTCGACACCAGGTTCGTGTTGCTGTATGTGTTAGGTCCAGGTTAGTGTTCGTGTATGGGTTCAATTGAGGGTACGAGTAAGGGTTAGGGAATGGGTACGGGTTAGGGTAGATATTAGGGTATGGGTTAGTGTATGGATCAGGATTAGGGTAAGGGTTAGGATGAGGTATAAGATTAGGGAACGAGGATGGTTTAGGGTACGAAAACGGATTCCGGTTAGGGTATGAGTTAGGGGACGGGTAAGTGTTAGGGGACGGTTTAGGCTTAGGGGACGGGTTAGGATGTGGATTAGGGTTAGGGATCGGGCTCGGTTTAGGGTCCTGTTAGTGCACGGGTTCGGAGTATGTTACATGTGAGGGTAAGGGTTAGGGAACGGGTATGGTGTAGGGTAGAGTTGAGGGTACGCCAATGGGTTAGGATTAGGGTACGTTTTAGGCTACGGCTTAGTGTTCGTGTGTGGGTTAGGATTAGGGAATGGGCAGAGTTTAGGCTACAGGTTCGTTTTGGTATACAGATGAGGATGAGTGCACGGGCAAGGGTTCGGCTTAGGGGACTTCTTAGGGTACAGATTAGCGTTAGTGTACGGCTGAGGAGTAGGGTACGGTTCGGGAAGGGGAAGGGTTCTAGTTAGGGTACGTATTAGGGTACAGGTTAGTGTTAGGTGACGGCTTAGGGATCAGGCTTGGTTTAGGGGTACATGTTAGTGTTAGTGTATGAATGAGTCTTAGGGTGCAGGTTGCGGTAAGGATTAGGGTGAGGGTGAGGATGAGGGAACGGGTATGGTGTAGGGTACGGTTGAGGGTACGACAACGGGTTAGGGTACGGGTTAGGATGAGAGTAGGGGTTAGCGTAAGGTTTGGGCGGGGGGGCGGCCCTTTGGCGAACATGCCAAGAACACACTGAAAGAACACTTTGGGCCTCGTGTTCTGTTCAGGTGTTTGACCAGAGTGCACGTTCAACTGAAGCTCAAGAAGAAATGGACACACTGGATCCTAATGCCGGAGGGCTCACCGGAAAACAGGAGGCGATTTCCCTTACCTGTGCAGCAGTGCAGACGTGAATTCTCTCTGTACAGGTAGGTCCTAGGCTGGATCCCAGAGCACTTTGCACACAGAATCTGGTTCGAAACATCAAGGGTTTCTTGATTTTCTGCTCGTCGAGGAAGAGAGCTCCAGAATTCTCTGTAGGAAGGAAGCATTGACTTGATACATTGCTCCACAGTAGTGACGACAGGAGAATTCGAGCATATTAGAGCCACCTGAGGGACTCTCTGCCCACTATCCCTTTTCTGAGAGAGAACCACAGGCCCCAACTCACTCACACACTGAAGCAGCCGTTTGGTACAATGGGACCTTGGCTCCTGGACACAATGTATTCCGCCAGAGCAGGGACACCAGACTTCAATGGAGTCCATCCGAAGCCCACGAAGGGATTCTCGGTCGACTTTCATGCATGCCAACACACGCACCCAAACAAACTCTACTTCTGCTAATACCTGCCTAAGTGGATCTTAGAAGAGTGGTGAGAAACGGTCGCTTTGCCATTTGGCAAGGAGTATCGAGAGCCTGAGAAAACCGGTACGGGGCAGTGTCGTTAGCGTACGTGTTCGGATGAACGGACGGCTTAGGGTAAGGCTTCGGGTAAGTGTGTGGGCTAGGGTGAGGGAACGGGGACTGTGGAGGGGCCAGGTGAGGGGACGACAGAGGGAGGTGAGGGTCAGAGGACGTGTCAGGGGACGGCCGAGGATTGGGGCAGGGTTAGGCTCAGGAACGGGGACTGTGGAGGGCCCAGGTGAGGGGACGACAGAGGGAGGTGGAGGGTCAGAGGACGTGTCAGGGGACGGCCGAGGATTGGGGCAGGGATTGGGGCAGAGATCATCTTAGGAACGGGGAGTGTGGAGGGTCCAGGTGAGGGGACGACAGAGGTGGAGGGTTAGAGTGCGCGTCAGGGGACGGCTCAGGAACGGGGAGTGCTGAGGGTCCAGGTGAGGGGAGGACAGAGGTGGAGGGTCAGAGGACGTGTCGTGTCAGGGGACGGCCGAGGATTGGGGCAGGGGAGTTAGTCTTAGGAACGGGGACTGCGGAGGGTCCAGGTTATGGGAGGACAGAGGGGTAGGGTGAGAGGTCGTGTCAGGGGACGGCTTAGGATTGGGGCAGGGTTTGGGACAGTGTTAGTCGTAGGAACGGGTCTGTGGAGGGGCCAGGTGAGGGGACGACAGAGGGAGGGGTTGGGTGAGAGGGCGTGTCAGGGGACGGCTCAGGAACGGGGACTGTGGAGGGGCCAGGTGAGGGGACGACAGAGGGAGGGGTTGGGTGAGAGGGCGTGTCAGGGGACGGCTCCGGAACGGGGACTGTGGAGGGGCCAGGTGAGGGGACGACAGAGGTGGAGGGTGAGCGGCGTGTCAGGGTTCATGTTAGTGTTTGTTAGTGTACCGGTTAGGATACGGGGACGGTTTCGGGGCAGGCTTCGGGTAAGGTGTTAGTCTTAGGGTTAGGGAACGGGGACGGTCTAGGGTACGGGTTAGTGTTTGTTAGTGTACAGGTTAGGATTCGTTTCTGGATCAGGGTAAGGGATAGGTTTTAGGGTTACAGTTAGGGAATGGCTATGGATTAGGGTCCAGGTTAGGGTATGTGTTAGGGTCCAGATTAGGATTAGGGTATGTTTGGGGTCAGAGTTAGGGTAAGAGGAGTTTTTGGTTAGGTTGAGGGTTAAGGAACAGGTAAGGTTTCGGGTCCAGGTTAGGGGATGACCACGAGTGAGGCTTAGAGTACTTGTTAGGGTACGGGTTAGTGTCAGTGTAAGGATTAGGGTACCGCTTAGGGTAAGGGTTAGAGTTCGGGTTAGGGACTGGGTACGCTTCAGCGTACGACAACAGGTCAGGCATAGGGTACGTGTCAGGGTACAGATGAGTGTCAGCCTATGGGTTAGCGTAAGGTTTCGGGTTCTGGTTAGGATTAGGGTACAACAAGGGATTTGGGCTAGGGTACCTGTTTGTTAGGGTATGGGGTAGTATGGTATATTGGTTAGGATTAGGAAACAGGTTAGGGTAAGGACTTGGGTTAGGGTACAGGTTAGGTTGAGGGGACGGCTTAGGGTACGGGTTAGGGAACGGGCCTGGTGGACGGTACAGTAGAGGGTTCGACACCAGGTTCGTGTTGCTGTATGTGTTAGGTCCAGGTTAGTGTTCGTGTATGGGTTCAATTGAGGGTACGAGTAAGGGTTAGGGAATGGGTACGGGTTAGGGTAGATATTAGGGTATGGGTTAGTGTATGGATCAGGATTAGGGTAAGGGTTAGGATGAGGTATAAGATTAGGGAACGAGGACGGTTTAGGGTACGAAAACGGATTCCGGTTAGGGTATGAGTTAGGGGACGGGTAAGTGTTAGGGGACGGTTTAGGCTTAGGGGACGGGTTAGGATGTGGATTAGGGTTAGGGATCGGGCTCGGTTTAGGGTCCTGTTAGTGCACGGGTTCGGAGTATGTTACATGTGAGGGTTAGGGTTAGGGAACGGGTATGGTGTAGGGTAGAGTTGAGGGTACGCCAATGGGTTAGGATTAGGGTACGTTTTAGGCTACGGCTTAGTGTTAGTGTGTGGGTTAGGATTAGGGAATGGGCAGAGTTTAGGCTACAGGTTCGTTTTGGTATACAGATGAGGGATGAGTGCACGGGCAAGGGTTCGGCTTAGGGGACTTCTTAGGGTACAGATTAGCGTTAGTGTACGGCTGAGGAGTAGGGTACGGTTCGGGGAGGGGAAGGGTTCTAGTTAGGGTACGTATTAGGGTACAGGTTAGTGTTAGGTGACGGCCTTAGGATCAGGCTTGGTTTAGGGTACATGTTAGTGTTAGTGTATGAATGAGTCTTAGGGTGCAGGTTTGCGGTAAGGATTAGGGTGAGGGTGAGGATGAGGGAACGGGTATGGTGTAGGGTACGGTGGAGGGTACGACACGGGGTTTGGGTACGGGTTAGGATGAGAGTAGGGGTTAGCGTAAGGTTTGGGCGGGGGGGCGGCCCTTTGGCGAACATGCCAAGAACACACTGAAAGAACACTTTGGGCCTCGTGTTCTGTTCCAGGGTTTGACCAGAGTGCACGTTCAACGGAAGCTCAAGAAGAAATGGACACACTGGATCCTAATGCCCGAGGGCTCACCGGAAAACAGGAGGCGATTTCCCTTACCTGTGCAGCAGTGCAGACGTGAATCTCTCTGTACAGGTAGGTCCTAGGCTGGATCCCAGAGCACTTTGCACACAGAATCTGGTTCGAAACATCAAGGGTTTCTTGATTTTCTGCTCGTCGAGGAAGAGAGCTCCAGAATTCTCTGTAGGAAGGAAGCATTGACTTGATACATTGCTCCACAGTAGTGACCGACAGGAGAATTCGAGCATATTAGAGCCACCTGAGGGACTCTCTGCCCACTATCCCTTTTCTGAGAGAGAACCACAGGCCCCAACTCACTCACACACTGAAGCAGCCGTTTGGTACAATGGGACCTTGGCTCCTGGACACAATGTATTCCGCCAGAGCAGGACACCAGACTTCAATGGAGTCCATCCGAAGCCCACGAAGGGATTCTCGGTCGACTTTTCATGCATGCCAACACACGCACCCAAACAAACTCTACTTCTGCTAATACCTGCCTAAGTGGATCTTAGAAGAGTGGTGAGAAACGGTCGCTTTGCCATTTGGCAAGGAGTATCGAGAGCCTGAGAAACCGGTACGGGGCAGTGTCGTTAGCGTACGTGTTCGGATGAACGGACGGCTTAGGGTAAGGCTTCGGGTAAGTGTGTGGGCTAGGGTGAGGGAACGGGGACTGTGGAGGGGCCAGGTGAGGGGACGACAGAGGGAGGTGAGGGTCAGAGGACGTGTCAGGGGACGGCCGAGGATTGGGGCAGGGTTAGGCTCAGGAACGGGGACTGTGGAGGGCCCAGGTGAGGGGACGACAGAGGGAGGTGGAGGGTCAGAGGACGTGTCAGGGGACGGCCGAGGATTGGGGCAGGGATTGGGGCAGAGATCATCTTAGGAACGGGGAGTGTGGAGGGTCCAGGTGAGGGGACGACAGAGGTGGAGGGTTAGAGTGCGCGTCAGGGGACGGCTCAGGAACGGGGAGTGCTGAGGGTCCAGGTGAGGGGAGGACAGAGGTGGAGGGTCAGAGGACGTGTCGTGTCAGGGGACGCCGAGGATTGGGGCAGGGGAGTAGTCTTAGGAACGGGGACTGCGGAGGGTCAGGTATGGGAGGACAGAGGGGTAGGGTGAGAGGTCGTGTCAGGGGACGGCTTAGGATTGGGGCAGGGTTTGGGACAGTGTTAGTCGTAGGAACGGGGACTGTGGAGGGGCCAGGTGAGGGGACGACAGAGGGAGGGGTTGGGTGAGAGGGCGTGTCAGGGGACGGCTCAGGAACGGGGACTGTGGAGGGGCCAGGTGAGGGGACGACAGAGGGAGGGGTTGGGTGAGAGGGCGTGTCAGGGGACGGCTCCGGAACGGGGACTGTGGAGGGGCCAGGTGAGGGGACGACAGAGGTGGAGGGTGAGCGGGCGTGTCAGGGTTCATGTTAGTGTTAGTGTACCGGTTAGGATACGGGGACGGTTTCGGGGCAGGCTTCGGGTAAGTGTTAGTCTTAGGGTTAGGGAACGGGGACGGTCTAGGGTACGGGTTAGTGTTTGTTAGTGTACAGGTTAGGTTCGTTTCTGGATCAGGGTAAGGGATAGGTTTAGGGTACAGTTAGGGAATGGCTATGGATTAGGGTCCAGGTTAGGGTATGTGTTAGGGTCCAGATTAGGATTAGGGTATGTTTGGGGTCAGAGTTAGGGTAAGAGGAGTTTTTTGGTTAGGTTAAGGGGTAAGGTTGGTACAGATTTCGGGTCCAGGTTAGGGGATGACCACGAGTGAGGCTTAGAGTACTTGTTAGGGTACGGGTTAGTGTCAGTGTAAGGATTAGGGTACCGCTTAGGGTAAGGGTTAGAGTTCGGGTTAGGGACTGGGTACGCTTCAGCGTACGACAACAGGTCAGGCATAGGGTACGTGTCAGGGTACAGATGAGTGTCAGCCTATGGGTTAGCGTAAGGTTTCGGGTTCTGGTTAGGATTAGGGTACAACGAGGGATTTGGGCTAGGGTACCTGTTTGTTAGGGTATGGGGTAGTATGAGTATATTGGTTAGGATTAGGAAACAGGTTAGGGTAAGGACTTGGGTTAGGGTACAGGTTAGGTTGAGGGGACGGCTTAGGGTACGGGTTAGGGAACGGGCCTGGTGGACGGTACAGTAGAGGGTTCGACACCAGGTTCGTGTTGCTGTATGTGTTAGGTCCAGGTTAGTGTTCGTGTATGGGTTCAATTGAGGGTACGAGTAAGGGTTAGGGAATGGGTATGGTGTAGGGTAGATATTAGGGTATGGGTTCGTGTATGGATCAGGATTAGGGTAAGGGTTAGGATGAGGTATAAGATTAGGGAACGAGGACGGTTTAGGGTACGAAAACGGATTCCGGTTAGGGTATGAGTTAGGGGACGGGTAAGTGTTAGGGGACGGTTTAGGCTTAGGGGACGGGTTAGGATGTGGATTAGGGTTAGGGATCGGGCCGGTTTAGGGTCCTGTTAGTGCACGGGTTCGGAGTATGTACATGTGAGGGTAAGGGTTAGGGAACGGGTATGGTGTAGGGTAGAGTTGAGGGTACGCCAATGGGTTAGGATTAGGGTACGTTTTAGGCTACGGCTTAGTGTTCGTGTGTGGGTTAGGATTAGGGAATGGGCAGAGTTAGGCTACAGGTTCGTTTTGGTATACAGATGAGGATGAGTGCAGGGCAAGGGTTCGGCTTTAGGGGACTTCTTAGGGTACAGATTAGCGTTAGTGTACGGCTGAGGAGTAGGGTACGGTTCGGGGAGGGGAAGGGTTCTAGTTAGGGTACGTATTAGGGTACAGGTTAGTGTTAGGTGACGGCTTAGGGATCAGGCTTGGTTTAGGGTACATGTTAGTGTTAGTGTATGAATGAGTCTTAGGGTGCAGGTTGCGGTAAGGATTAGGGTGAGGGTGAGGATGAGGGAACGGGTATGGTGTAGGGTACGGTTGAGGGTACGAGTAAGGGTTAGGGTACGGGTTAGGATGAGAGTAGGGGTTAGCGTAAGGTTTGGGGGGGGGGGGGCGGCCCTTTGGCGAAATGCAAAGAACACACTGAAAGAACACTTTGGGCCTCGTGTTCTGTTCCAGGTGTTGACCAGAGTGCACGTTCACGGAAGCTCAAGAAGAAATGGACACACTGGATCCTAATGCCCGGAGGGCTCACCGGAAAAACAGGAGGCGATTTCACTTACCTGTGCAGCAGTGCAGACGTGAATCTCTCTGTACAGGTAGGTCCTAGGCTGGATCCCAGAGCACTTTGCACACAGAATTGGTTCGAAACATCAAGGTTTCTTGATTTCTGCTCGTCGAGGAAGAGAGCTCCAGAATTCTCTGTAGGAAGGAAGCATTGACTTGATACATTGCTCCACAGTAGTAAGACAGGAGAATTCGAGCATTTAGAGCCACCTGAGGGACTCTCTGCAACTATCCCTTTTCTGAGAGAGAACACAGGCCCCAACTCACTCACACACTGAAGCAGCCGTTTGGTACAATGGGACCTTGGTCCGGACACAATGTATTCCGCCAGAGCAGGACACCAGACTTCAATGGAGTCCATCCGAAGCCACGAAGGGATTCTCGGTCGACTTTTCATGCATGCCAACCACGCACCCAAACAAACTCTACTTCTGCTAATACCTGCCTAAGTGGATCTTAGAAGAGTGGTGAGAAACGGTCGCTTTGCCATTGGGCAAGGAGTATCGAGAGCCTGAGGAAACCGGGTAGCGGGCAGGTCGTTAGCGTACGTGTTCGGATGAACGGACGGTAGGGAAGCTTCGGGTAAGTGTGTGGCTAGGTGAGGAACGGGGACTGTGGAGGGGCCAGGTGAGGGGACGACAGAGGGAGGTGAGGGTCAGAGGGACGTGTCAGGGGACGGCCGAGGATTGGGCAGGGTTAGCTCAGGAAACGGGGACTGTTGGAGGGCCCAGGTGAGGGGACGGACAGAGGGAGGTGGGG
>NW_022983436.1:20000-23405 GCF_011762595.2 Tursiops truncatus | reverse complement strand
CGGGGGGGGGGGGGGGGGTAGGGGTGGGGGGAGGTCGGGTCAGGGTTTGGGGGGGGGGGGGGGGGGGGGGGGTTAGGCTAGGGTTAGGGTTAGGGGACGGGGACGGTTTAGGTCCAGGGGAGGGTACGACAACGCTTTAGGGGGAGCGTACGTGTGAGGGCGCGGGTTAGTGTTAGCGTACGGTTAGGATTAGGGGGACGGGTGAGGGTCAGGCTTCGGGGAAGGGTTAGGGTTAGGGTCGGGCTAGGGTTAGGGTTAGGGGAAGGGGACGGTTTAGGGTCCAGGTGAGGGTACGACAACGCTTTAGGGGGAGCGTACGTGTGAGGGCGTGGGTTAGTGTTAGCGTACGGTTAGGATTAGGGGACGGGTGAGGGTCAGGCTTCGGGGAAGGGTTGTGTTAGGGTTCGGCTAGGGTTAGGGTTAGGGGACGGGGACGGTTTAGGGTCCAGGGGAGGGTACGACAACGCTTTAGGGGGGAGCGTAGGTGTGAGGGCGCGGGTTAGTGTTAGCGTACGGGTTAGGATTAGGGGACGGGTGAGGGTCAGGCTTCGGGCTAAGGTTAGGGTTAGGTTCGGGTAGGGTTAGGTTAGGGGACGGGGACGGTTTAGGGTCCAGGGGAGAGGGTACGACAACGCTTTAGGGGGAGCGTACGTGTGAGGGCGTGGGTTAGTGTTAGCGTACGGGTTAGATTAGGGGACGGGTGAGGGTCAGGCTTCGGGAAGGGTTAGGGTTAGGGTTCGGGCTAGGGTTAAGGGTTAGGGGACGGGGACGGTTTAGGGTCCAGGTGAGGGTACGACAACGCTTTAGGGGGAGCGTACGTGTGAGGGGGGCGGTTAGTGTTAGCGTACGGGTTAGGATTAGGGGACGGGTGAGGGTCAGGCTTAGGGAAGTGTTAGGGTTAGGTCGTTCGGGCTAGGGTTAGGGTTAGGGGGGGGGACGACGTTTAGGGCCAGGTGAGGGTACGACAACGCTTTAGGGGGAGCGTACGTGTGAGGGCGCGGGTTAGTGTTAGCGTAGGGTAGGATTAGGGGGGGGGGGGAGGGGGGGGGGGGGGGGGGTGGGTTAGGGGGGGGGGGGGGGGGGGGGGGGGGGGGGGGGGGGGGGGGGGGGGGGGGGGGGGGGGGGGGGGGGGGTTGGGGGGGGGGGGGGGGGGGGGGGTGGGGTGGGGGGGGGGGGGGGGGGGG
This sequence comes from Tursiops truncatus, assembly GCF_011762595.2. Lineage (NCBI taxonomy): Eukaryota > Metazoa > Chordata > Mammalia > Artiodactyla > Delphinidae > Tursiops > Tursiops truncatus. The sequence continues at coordinate 22,221 of NW_022983436.1, read as the reverse complement.
GGGGGGGGGGGGGGGGCGGGGGGGGGGGGGGGGGGGGGGGGGGGGGGGGGGGGGGGGGGGGGGGGGGGGGGGGGGGGGGGGGGGGGGGGGGGGGGGGGTGGGGGGGGGGGGGGGGGGGGTGGGGGGGGGGGGGGGGGGGGGGGGGGGGGGGGGGGGGGGGGTGGGGGTGGGGGGGGGGGGGGGGGGGGGGGGGGGGGGGGGGGGGGGGAGGGTGGGGGGGGGGGGGTTCGGGGGGGGGGGGGGGGGGGGGGGGGGGGGGGGGGGGGGGGGGGGGGGGGGGGGGGGGGGGGGGGGGGGGGGGGGCGGGGGGGGTGGGGGGGGGCGGGGGTTAGGGGGGGGGGGGGGGGGGGGGGGACGGTGAGGGTCAGGCTTCGGGGAAGGGTTAGGGTTAGGGTTCGGGCTAGGGTTAGGGTTAGGGGACGGGGACGGTTTAGGGTCCAAGGTGAGGGTACGACAACGCTTTAGGGGGAGCGTGCGTGTGAGGGCGCGGGTTAGTGTTAGCGTACGGGTTAGGATTAGGGGACGGTGAGGGTCAGGCTTCGGGGAAGGGTTAGGGTTAGGGTTCGGGCTAGGGTTAGGGTTAGGGGACGTGTGAGGGTTTTAGGGTCCAGGTGAGGGTACGACAACGCTTTAGGGGGAGCGTAGGTGTGAGGGCGCGGGTTAGTGTTAGCTTACGGGTTAGGATTAGGGGACGGGTGAGGGTCAGGCTTCGGGAAGGTTTAGGGTTAGGGTTCGGGCTAGGGTTAGGGTTAGGGACGGGACGGTTTAGGTCCAGGGGAGGGTACGACAACGCTTTAGGGGGAGCGTACTTGTGAGGGCGCGGGTTAGTGTTAGCGTACGGGTTAGGATTAGGGACGGGTGAGGGTCAGGCTTCGGGGAAGGGTTAGGGTTAGGGTTCGGGCTAGGGTTAGGGTTAGGGGACGGGGACGGTTTAGGGTCCAGGTGAGGGTACGACAACGCTTTAGGGGGAGCGTACGTGTGAGGGCGCAGGTTAGTGTTAGCGTACGGGTTAGGATTAGGGGACGGGTGAGGGTCAGGCTTCGGGGAAGGGTTAGGGTTAGGGTTCGGGCTAGGGTTAGGGTTAGGGGACGGGGACGGTTTAGGGTCCAGGGGAGGGTACGACAACGCTTTAGGGGGAGCGTACGTGTGAGGGCGCGGGTTAGTGTTAGCGTACGGGTTAGGATTAGGGCCTGGGTGAGGGTCAGGCTTCGGGGAAGGGTTAGGGTTAGGTTCGGGCTAGGGTTAGGGTTAGGGGACGGGGACGGTTTAGGGTCCAGGGGAGGGTACGACAACGCTTTAGGGGAACATAGGCGTGAGGGCGCGGGTTAGTGTTAGCGTACGGGTTAGGATTAGGGGACGGTGAGGGTCAGGCTTCGGGAAGGGTTTAGGGTTAGGGTTCGGGCTAGGGTTAGGGTTAGGGGACGGGGACGGTTTAGGGTCCAGGTGAGGGTACGACAACGCTTTAGGGGAGCGTACGTGTGAGGGCGCGGGTTAGTGTTAGCGTACGGGTTAGGATTAGGGGACGGGTGAGGGTCAGGCTTCGGGGAAGGGTTAGGGTTAGGGTTCGGGGCTAGGGTTAGGGTTAGGGGACGGGGACGGTTTTAGGGTCCAGGTGGAGGTACGACAACGCTTTAGGGGAGCGTACGTGTGAGGGCGCGGGTTAGTGTTAGCGTACGGGTTAGGATTAGGGGACGGGTGAGGGTCAGGCTTCGGGGAAGGGTTAGGGTTAGGGTTCGGGATAGGGTTAGGGTTAGGGGACGGGGACGGTTTAGGGTCCAGGTGAGGGTACGACAACGCTTTAGGGGAGCGTACGTGTGAGGGCGCGGGTTAGTGTTAGCGTACGGGTTAGGATTAGGGGACGGGTGAGGGTCAGGCTTCGGGGAAGGGTTAGGGTTAGGGTTCGGGCTAGGGTTAGGGTTAGGGTACGGGGACGGTTTAGGGTCCAGGTGAGGGTACGACAACGCTTTTAGGGGGAGCGTACGTGTGAGGGCGCGGGTTAGTGTTAGCGTACGGGTTAGGATTAGGGGACGGGTGAGGGTCAGGCTTCGGGGAAGGGTTAGGGTTAGGGTTCGGGCTAGGGTTAGGGTTAGGGGACGGGGACGGTTTAGGGTCCAGGTGAGGGTACGACAACGCTTTAGGGGGAGCGTACGTGTGAGGGCGCGGGTTAGTGTTAGCGTACGGGTTAGGATTAGGGGACGGGTGAGGGTCAGGCTTCGGGGAA
>NW_022983436.1:0-12500 GCF_011762595.2 Tursiops truncatus | reverse complement strand
GGTTAGGGTTAGGGTTCGGGCTAGGGTTAGGGTTAGGGGACGGGGACGGTTTAGGGTCCAGGTGAGGGTACGACAACGCTTTAGGGGGAGCGTAGGTGTGAGGGCGCGGGTTAGTGTTAGCGTACGGGTTAGGATTAGGGGACGGGTGAGTGTCAGGCTTCGGGGAAGGGTTAGGGTTAGGGTTCGGGCTAGGGTTAGGGTTAGGGGACGGGGACGGTTTAGGGTCCAGGTGAGGGTACGACAACGCTTTAGGGGGAGCGTAGGTGTGAGGGCGCGGGTTAGTGTTAGCGTACGGGTTAGGATTAGGGGACGGGTGAGGGTCAGGCTTCGGGGAAGGGTTAGGGTTAGGGTTCGGGCTAGGGTTAGGGTTAGGGACGGGGACGGTTTAGGGTCCAGGTGAGGGTACGACAACGCTTTAGGGGGAGCGTAGGTGTGAGGGCGCGGGTTAGTGTTAGCGTACGGGTTAGGATTAGGGGACGGGTGAGGGTCAGGCTTCGGGGAAGGGTTAGGGTTAGGGTTCGGGCTAGGGTTAGGGTTAGGGGACGGGGACGGTTTAGGGTCCAGGTGAGGGTACGACAACGCTTTAGGGGGAGCGTAGGTGTGAGGGCGCGGGTTAGTGTTAGCGTACGGGTTAGGATTAGGGGACGGGTGAGGGTCAGGCTTCGGGGAAGGGTTAGGGTTAGGGTTCGGGCTAGGGTTAGGGTTAGGGGACGGGGACGGTTTAGGGTCCAGGTGAGGGTACGACAACGCTTTAGGGGGAGCGTAGGTGTGAGGGCGCGGGTTAGTGTTAGCGTACGGGTTAGGATTAGGGGACGGGTGAGGGTCAGGCTTCGGGGAAGGGTTTAGGGTTAGGGTTCGGGCTAGGGTTAGGGTTAGGGGACGGGGACGGTTTAGGGTCCAGGTGAGGGTACGACAACGCTTTAGGGGGAGCGTAGGTGTGAGGGCGCGGGTTAGTGTTAGCGTACGGGTTAGGATTAGGGGACGGGTGAGGGTCAGGCTTCGGGGAAGGGTTAGGGTTAGGGTTCGGGCTAGGGTTAGGGTTAGGGGACGGGGACGGTTTAGGGTCCAGGTGAGGGTACGACAACGCTTTAGGGGGAGCGTAGGTGTGAGGGCGCGGGTTAGTGTTAGCGTACGGGTTAGGATTAGGGGACGGGTGAGGGTCAGGCTTCGGGGAAGGGTTAGGGTTAGGGTTCGGGCTAGGGTTAGGGTTAGGGGACGGGGACGGTTTAGGGTCCAGGTGAGGGTACGACAACGCTTTAGGGGGAGCGTAGGTGTGAGGGCGCGGGTTAGTGTTAGCGTACGGGTTAGGATTAGGGGACGGGTGAGGGTCAGGCTTCGGGGAAGGGTTAGGGTTAGGGTTCGGGCTAGGGTTAGGGTTAGGGGACGGGGACGGTTTAGGGTCCAGGGGAGGGTACGACAACGCTTTAGGGGGAGCGTACGTGTGAGGGCGCGGGTTAGTGTTAGCGTACGGGTTAGGATTAGGGGACGGGTGAGGGTCAGGCTTCGGGGAAGGGTTAGGGTTAGGGTTCGGGCTAGGGTTAGGGTTAGGGGACGGGGACGGTTTAGGGTCCAGGTGAGGGTACGACAACGCTTTAGGGGGAGCGTAGGTGTGAGGGCGCGGGTTAGTGTTAGCGTACGGGTTAGGATTAGGGGACGGGTGAGGGTCAGGCTTTCGGGGAAGGGTTAGGGTTAGGGTTCGGGCTAGGGTTAGGGTTAGGGGACGGGGACGGTTTAGGGTCCAGGTGAGGGTACGACAACGCTTTAGGGGGAGCGTAGGTGTGAGGGCGCGGGTTAGTGTTAGCGTACGGGTTAGGATTAGGGGACGGGTGAGGGTCAGGCTTCGGGGAAGGGTTAGGGTAGGGTTCGGGCTAGGGTTAGGGTTAGGGGACGGGGACGGTTTAGGGTCCAGGTGAGGGTACGACAACGCTTTAGGGGGAGCGTAGGTGTGAGGGCGCGGGTTAGTGTTAGCGTACGGGTTAGATTAGGGGACGGGTGAGGGTCAGGCTTCGGGGAAGGGTTAGGGTTAGGGTTCGGGCTAGGGTTAGGGTTAGGGGACGGGGACGGTTTAGGGTCAGGTGAGGGTACAGACAACGCTTTAGGGGAGCGTAGGTGTGAGGGCGCGGGTTAGTGTTAGCGTACGGGTTAGGATTAGGGGACGGGTGAGGGTCAGGCTTCGGGGAAGGGTTAGGGTTAGGGTTCGGGCTAGGGTTAGGGTTAGGGGACGGGGACGGTTTAGGGTCCAGGTGAGGGTACGACAACGCTTTAGGGGGAGCGTAAGTGTGAGGGCGCGGGTTAGTGTTAGCGTACGGGTTAGGATTAGGGGACGGGTGAGGGTCAGGCTTCGGGAAGGGTTAGGGTTAGGGTTCGGGCTAGGGTTAGGGTTAGGGGACGGGGACGGTTTAGGGTTCATATGAGGGTACGACAACGCTTTAGGGGGAGCGTACGTGTGAGGCAGCGGGTTAGTGTTAGCGTACGGGTTAGGATTAGGGGACGGGTGAGGGTCAGGCTTCGGGGAAGGGTTAGGGTTAGGGTTCGGGCTAGGGTTAGGGTTAGGGGACGGGGACGGTTTAGGGTCCAGGTGAGGGTACGACAACGCTTTATGGGGAGCGTACGTGTGAGGGCGCGGTTTAGTGTTAGCGTACGGGTTAGGATTAGGGGACGGGTGAGGGTCAGGCTTCGGGGAAGGGTTAGGGTTAGGGTTCGGGCTAGGGTTAGGGTTAGGGGACGGGGACGGTTTAGGGTCCAGGTGAGGGTACGACAACGCTTTAGGGGGAGCGTAGGTGTGAGGGGCTCGGGTTAGTGTTAGCGTACGGGTTAGGATTAGGGGACGGTGAGGGTCAGGCTTCGGGGAAGGGTTAGGGTTAGGGTTCGGGCTAGGGTTAGGGTTAGGGGACGGGGACGGTTTAGGGTCCAGGTGAGGTACGACAACGCTTTAGGGGGAGCGTAGGTGTGAGGGAGCGGGTTAGTGTTAGCGTACTGGTTAGGATTAGGGGACGGGTGAGGGTCAGGCTTCGGGGAAGGGTTAGGGTTAGGGTTCGGGCTAGGGTTAGGGTTAGGGGACGGGGACGGTTTAGGGTCCAGGTGAGGGTACGACAACGCTTTAGGGGAGCGTAGGTGTGAGGGCGCGGGTTAGTGTTAGCGTACGGGTTAGGATTAGGGGACGGGTGAGGGTCAGGCTTCGGGGAAGGGTTAGGGTTAGGGTTCGGGCTAGGGTTAGGGTTAGGGGACGGGGACGGTTTAGGGTCCAGGTGAGGGTACGACAACGCTTTAGGGGGAGCGTAGGTGTGAGGGCGCGGGTTAGTGTTAGCGTACGGGTTAGGATTAGGGGACGGGTGAGGGTCAGGCTTCGGGGAAGGGTTAGGGTTAGGGTTCGGGCTAGGGTTAGGGTTAGGGGGACGGGGACGGTTTAGGGTCCAGGTGAGGGTACGACAACGCTTTAGGGGGAGCGTAGGTGTGAGGGCGCGGGTTAGTGTTAGCGTACGGGTTAGGATTAGGGGACGGGTGAGGGTCAGGCTTCGGGGAAGGGTTAGGGTTAGGGTTCGGGCTAGGGTTAGGGTTAGGGGACGGGGACGGTTTAGGGTCCAGGTGAGGGTACGACAACGCTTTAGGGGGAGCGTAGGTGTGAGGGCGCGGGTTAGTGTTAGCGTACGGGTTAGGATTAGGGGACGGGTGAGGGTCAGGCTTCGGGGAAGGGTTTAGGGTTAGGGTTCGGGCTAGGGTTAGGGTTAGGGGACGGGGACGGTTTAGGGTCCAGGTGAGGGTACGACAACGCTTTAGGGGGAGCGTAGGTGTGAGGGCGCGGGTTAGTGTTAGCGTACGGGTTAGGATTAGGGGACGGGTGAGGGTCAGGCTTCGGGGAAGGGTTAGGGTTAGGGTTCGGGCTAGGGTTAGGGTTAGGGGACGGGGACGGTTTAGGGTCCAGGTGAGGGTACGACAACGCTTTAGGGGGAGCGTAGGTGTGAGGGCGCGGGTTAGTGTTAGCGTACGGGTTAGGATTAGGGGACGGGTGAGGGTCAGGCTTCGGGGAAGGGTTAGGGTTAGGGTTCGGGCTAGGGTTAGGGTTAGGGACGGGGACGGTTTAGGGTCCAGGTGAGGGTACGACAACGCTTTAGGGGGAGCGTACGTGTGAGGGCGCGGGTTAGTGTTAGCGTACGGGTTAGGATTAGGGGACGGGTGAGGGTCAGGCTTCGGGGAAGGGTTAGGGTTAGGGTTCGGGCTAGGGTTAGGGTTAGGGGACTGGGGACGGTTTAGGGTCCAGGTGAGGGTACGACAACGCTTTAGGGGGAGCGTAGGTGTGAGGGCGCGGGTTAGTGTTAGCGTACGGGTTAGGATTAGGGGACGGGTGAGGGTCAGGCTTCGGGAAGGGTTAGGGTTAGGGTTCGGGCTAGGGTTAGGGTTAGGGGACGGGGACGGTTTTAGGGTCCAGGTGAGGGTACGACAACGCTTTAGGGGGAGCGTAGGTGTGAGGGCGCGGGTTAGTGTTAGCGTACGGGTTAGGATTAGGGGACGGGTGAGGGTCAGGCTTCGGGAAGGGTTAGGGTTAGGGTTCGGGCTAGGGTTAGGGTTAGGGGACGGGGACGGTTTAGGGTCCAGGTGAGGGTACGACAACGCTTTAGGGGGAGCGTAGGTGTGAGGGCGCGGGTTAGTGTTAGCGTACGGGTTAGGATTAGGGGACGGGTGAGGGTCAGGCTTCGGGGAAGGGTTAGGGTTAGGGTTCGGGCTAGGGTTAGGGTTAGGGGACGGGGACGGTTTAGGGTCCAGGTGAGGGTACGACAACGCTTTAGGGGAGCGTAGGTGTGAGGGCGCGGGTTAGTGTTAGCGTACGGGTTAGGATTAGGGGACGGGTGAGGGTCAGGCTTCGGGGAAGGGTTAGGGTTAGGGTTCGGGCTAGGGTTAGGGTTAGGGGACGGGGACGGTTTAGGGTCCAGGTGAGGGTACGACAACGCTTTAGGGGGAGCGTAGGTGTGAGGGCGCGGGTTAGTGTTAGCGTACGGGTTAGGATTAGGGGACGGGTGAGGGTCAGGCTTCGGGGAAGGGTTAGGGTTAGGGTTCGGGCTAGGGTTAGGGTTAGGGGACGGGGACGGTTTAGGTCCAGGTGAGGGTACGACAACGCTTTAGGGGGAGCGTAGGTGTGAGGGCGCGGGTTAGTGTTAGCGTACGGGTTAGGATTAGGGGACGGGTGAGGGTCAGGCTTCGGGGAAGGGTTAGGGTTAGGGTTCGGGCTAGGGTTAGGGTTAGGGACGGGGACGGTTTAGGGTCCAGGTGAGGGTACGACAACGCTTTAGGGGGAGCGTAAGTGTGAGGGCGCGGGTTAGTGTTAGCGTACGGGTTAGGATTAGGGGACGGGTGAGGGTCAGGCTTCGGGGAAGGGTTAGGGTTAGGGTTCGGGCTAGGGTTAGGGTTAGGGGACGGGGACGGTTTAGGGTCCAGGTGAGGGTACGACAACGCTTTAGGGGGAGCGTAGGTGTGAGGGCGCGGGTTAGTGTTAGCGTACGGGTTAGGATTAGGGGACGGGTGAGGGTCAGGCTTCGGGGAAGGGTTAGGGTTAGGGTTCGGGCTAGGGTTAGGGTTAGGGGACGGGGACGGTTTAGGGTCCAGGTGAGGGTACGACAACGCTTTAGGGGGAGCGTAGGTTTGAGGGCGCTGGGTTAGTGTTAGCGTACGGGTTAGGATTAGGGGACGGGTGAGGGTCAGGCTTCGGGGAAGGGTTAGGGTTAGGGTTCGGGCTAGGGTTAGGGTTAGGGGACGGGGACGGTTTAGGGTCCAGGTGAGGGTACGACAACGCTTTAGGGGGAGCGTAGGTGTGAGGGCGCGGGTTAGTGTTAGCGTACGGGTTAGGATTAGGGGACGGGTGAGGGTCAGGCTTCGGGGAAGGGTTAGGGTTAGGGTTCGGGCTAGGGTTAGGGTTAGGGGACGGGGACGGTTTAGGGTCCAGGTGAGGGTACGACAACGCTTTAGGGGGAGCGTAGGTGTGAGGGCGCGGGTTAGTGTTAGCGTACGGGTTAGGATTAGGGGACGGGTGAGGGTCAGGCTTCGGGGAAGGTTAGGGTTAGGGTTCGGGCTAGGGTTAGGGTTAGGGGACGGGGACGGTTTAGGGTCCAGGTGAGGGTACGACAACGCTTTAGGGGAGCGTAGGTGTGAGGGCGCGGGTTAGTGTTAGCGTACGGGTTAGGATTAGGGGACGGGTGAGGGTCAGGCTTCGGGGAAGGGTTAGGGTTAGGGTTCGGGCTAGGGTTAGGGTTAGGGGACGGGGACGGTTTAGGGTCCAGGTGAGGGTACGACAACGCTTTAGGGGGAGCGTAGGTGTGAGGGCGCGGGTTAGTGTTAGCGTACGGGTTAGGATTAGGGGACGGGTGAGGGTCAGGCTTCGGGGAAGGGTTAGGGTTAGGGTTCGGGCTAGGGTTAGGGTTAGGGGACGGGGACGGTTTAGGGTCCAGGTGAGGGTACGACAACGCTTTAGGGGGAGCGTAGGTGTGAGGGCGCGGGTTAGTGTTAGCGTACGGGTTAGGATTAGGGGACGGGTGAGGGTCAGGCTTCGGGGAAGGGTTAGGGTTAGGGTTCGGGCTAGGGTTAGGGTTAGGGGACGGGGACGGTTTAGGGTCCAGGTGAGGGTACGACAACGCTTTAGGGGGAGCGTAGGTGTGAGGGCGCGGGTTAGTGTTAGCGTACGGGTTAGGATTAGGGGACGGGTGAGGGTCAGGCTTCGGGAAGGGTTAGGGTTAGGGTTCGGGCTAGGGTTAGGGTTAGGGGACGGGGACGGTTTAGGGTCCAGGTGAGGGTACGACAACGCTTTAGGGGGAGCGTAGGTGTGAGGGCGCGGGTTAGTGTTAGCGTACGGGTTAGGATTAGGGGACGGGTGAGGGTCAGGCTTCGGGGAAGGGTTAGGGTTAGGGTTCGGGCTAGGGTTAGGGTTAGGGGACGGGGACGGTTTAGGGTCCAGGTGAGGGTACGACAACGCTTTAGGGGGAGCGTAGGTGTGAGGGCGCGGGTTAGTGTTAGCGTACGGGTTAGGATTAGGGGACGGGTGAGGGTCAGGCTTCGGGAAGGGTTAGGGTTAGGGTTCGGGCTAGGGTTAGGGTTAGGGGACGGGGACGGTTTAGGGTCCAGGTGAGGGTACGACAACGCTTTAGGGGGAGCGTAGGTGTGAGGGCGCGGGTTAGTGTTAGCGTACGGGTTAGGATTAGGGGACGGGTGAGGGTCAGGCTTCGGGAAGGGTTAGGGTTAGGGTTCGGGCTAGGGTTAGGGTTAGGGGACGGGGACGGTTTAGGGTCCAGGTGAGGGTACGACAACGCTTTAGGGGGAGCGTAGGTGTGAGGGCGCGGGTTAGTGTTAGCGTACGGGTTAGGATTAGGGGACGGGTGAGGGTCAGGCTTCGGGGAAGGGTTAGGGTTAGGGTTCGGGCTAGGGTTAGGGTTAGGGGACGGGGACGGTTTAGGGTCCAGGTGAGGGTACGACAACGCTTTAGGGGAGCGTAGGTGTGAGGGCGCGGGTTAGTGTTAGCGTACGGGTTAGGATTAGGGGACGGGTGAGGGTCAGGCTTCGGGGAAGGGTTAGGGTTAGGGTTCGGGCTAGGGTTAGGGTTAGGGGACGGGGACGGTTTAGGGTCCAGGTGAGGGTACGACAACGCTTTAGGGGGAGCGTACGTGTGAGGGCGCGGGTTAGTGTTAGCGTACGGGTTAGGATTAGGGGACGGGTGAGGGTCAGGCTTCGGGGAAGGGTTAGGGTTAGGGTTCGGGCTAGGGTTAGGGTTAGGGGACGGGGACGGTTTAGGGTCCAGGTGAGGGTACGACAACGCTTTAGGGGGAGCGTAGGTGTGAGGGCGCGGGTTAGTGTTAGCGTACGGGTTAGGATTAGGGGACGGGTGAGGGTCAGGCTTCGGGGAAGGGTTAGGGTTAGGGTTCGGGCTAGGGTTAGGGTTAGGGGACGGGGACGGTTTAGGGTCCAGGTGAGGGTACGACAACGCTTTAGGGGGAGCGTAGGTGTGAGGGCGCGGGTTAGTGTTAGCGTACGGGTTAGGATTAGGGGACGGGTGAGGGTCAGGCTTCGGGGAAGGGTTAGGGTTAGGGTTCGGGCTAGGGTTAGGGTTAGGGGACGGGGACGGTTTAGGGTCCAGGTGAGGGTACGACAACGCTTTAGGGGGAGCGTAGGTGTGAGGGCGCGGGTTAGTGTTAGCGTACGGGTTAGGATTAGGGGACGGGTGAGGGTCAGGCTTCGGGGAAGGGTTAGGGTTAGGGTTCGGGCTAGGGTTAGGGTTAGGGGACGGGGACGGTTAGGGTCCAGGTGAGGGTACGACAACGCTTTAGGGGGAGCGTACGTGTGAGGGCGCGGGTTAGTGTTAGCGTACGGGTTAGGATTAGGGGACGGGTGAGGGTCAGGCTTCGGGGAAGGGTTAGGGTTAGGGTTCGGGCTAGGGTTAGGGTTAGGGGACGGGGACGGTTTAGGGTCCAGGTGAGGGTACGACAACGCTTTAGGGGGAGCGTAGGTGTGAGGGCCGGGTTAGTGTTAGCGTACGGGTTAGGATTAGGGGACGGGTGAGGGTCAGGCTTCGGGAAGGGTTAGGGTTAGGGTTCGGGCTAGGGTTAGGGTTAGGGGACGGGGACGGTTTAGGGTCCAGGTGAGGGTACGACAACGCTTTAGGGGGAGCGTAGGTGTGAGGGCGCGGGTTAGTGTTAGCGTACGGGTTAGGATTAGGGGACGGGTGAGGGTCAGGCTTCGGGGAAGGGTTAGGGTTAGGGTTCGGGCTAGGGTTAGGGTTAGGGGACGGGGACGGTTTAGGGTCCAGGTGAGGGTACGACAACGCTTTAGGGGGAGCGTAGGTGTGAGGGCGCGGGTTAGTGTTAGCGTACGGGTTAGGATTAGGGGACGGGTGAGGGTCAGGCTTCGGGGAAGTGTTAGGGTTAGGGTTCGGGCTAGGGTTAGGGTTAGGGGACGGGGACGGTTTAGGGTCCAGGTGAGGGTACGACAACGCTTTAGGGGGAGCGTAGGTGTGAGGGCGCGGGTTTAGTGTTAGCGTACGGGTTAGGATTAGGGGACGGGTGAGGGTCAGGCTTCGGGGAAGGGTTAGGGTTAGGGTTCGGGCTAGGGTTAGGGTTAGGGGACGGGGACGGTTTAGGGTCCAGGTGAGGGTACGACAACGCTTTAGGGGGAGCGTAGGTGTGAGGGCGCGGGTTAGTGTTAGCGTACGGGTTAGGATTAGGGGACGGGTGAGGGTCAGGCTTCGGGGAAGGGTTAGGGTTAGGGTTCGGGCTAGGGTTAGGGTTAGGGGACGGGGACGGTTTAGGGTCCAGGTGAGGGTACGACAACGCTTTAGGGGGAGCGTAGGTGTGAGGGCGCGGGTTAGTGTTAGCGTACGGGTTAGGATTAGGGGACGGGTGAGGGTCAGGCTTCGGGGAAGGGTTAGGGTTAGGGTTCGGGCTAGGGTTAGGGTTAGGGGACGGGGACGGTTTAGGGTCCAGGTGAGGGTACGACAACGCTTTAGGGGGAGCGTAGGTGTGAGGGCGCGGTTAGTGTTAGCGTACGGGTTAGGATTAGGGGACGGGTGAGGGTCAGGCTTCGGGGAAGTGTTAGGGTTAGGGTTCGGGCTAGGGTTAGGGTTAGGGGACGGGGGACGGTTTAGGGTCCAGGTGAGGGTACGACAACGCTTTAGGGGGAGCGTAGTGTGAGGGCGCGGGTTAGTGTTAGCGTACGGGTTAGGATTAGGGGACGGGTGAGGGTCAGGCTTCGGGGAAGGGTTTAGGGTTAGGGTTCGGGCTAGGGTTAGGGTTAGGGAATGGGGACAGCTTAGGGTCCAGGTGAGGGTACGACAACGCTTTAGGGGGAGCGTAGGTGTGAGGGCGCGGTTAGTGTTAGCGTACGGGTTAGGATTAGGGGACGGGTGAGGGTCAGGCTTCGGGGAAGGGTTAGGGTTAGGGTTCGGCTAGGGTTAGGGTTAGGGGACGGGGACGGTTTAGGGTCCAGGTGAGGGTACGACAACGCTTTAGGGGGAGCGTAGGTGTGAGGGCGCGGGTTAGTGTTAGCGTACGGGTTAGGATTAGGGGACGGGTGAGGGTCAGGCTTCGGGGAAGGGTTAGGGTTAGGGTTCGGGCTAGGGTTAGGGTTAGGGACGGGGACGGTTTAGGGTCCAGGTGAGGGTACGACAACGCTTTAGGGGGAGCGTAGGTGTGAGGGCGCGGGTTAGTGTTAGCGTACGGGTTAGGATTAGGGGACGGGTGAGGGTCAGGCTTCGGGGAAGGGTTAGGGTTAGGGGTTCGGCTAGGGTTAGGGTTAGGGACGGGGACGGTTTAGGGTCCAGGTGAGGGTACGACAACGCTTTAGGGGAGCGTAGGTGTGAGGGCGCGGGTTAGTGTTAGCGTACGGGTTAGGATTAGGGGACGGGTGAGGGTCAGGCTTCGGGAAGGGTTAGGGTTAGGGTTCGGGCTAGGGTTAGGGTTAGGGGACGGGGACGGTTTAGGGTCCAGGTGAGGGTACGACAACGCTTTAGGGGGAGCGTAGGTGTGAGGGCGCGGGTTAGTGTTAGCGTACGGGTTAGGATTAGGGGACGGGTGAGGGTCAGGCTTCGGGAAGGGTTAGGGTTAGGGTTCGGGCTAGGGTTAGTGTTAGGGGACGGGGACGGTTTAGGGTCCAGGTGAGGGTACGACAACGCTTTAGGGGGAGCGTAGGTGTGAGGGCGCGGGTTAGTGTTAGCGTAGGGGTTAGGATTAGGGGACGGGTGAGGGTCAGGCTTCGGGGAAGGTTAGGGTTAGGGTTCGGGCTAGGGTTAGGGTTAGGGGACGGGGACGGTTTAAGGGTCCAGGGGAGGGTACGACAACGCTTTAGGGGGAGCGTAGGTGTGAGGGCGCGGGTTAGTGTTAGCGTACGGGTTAGGATTAGGGGACGGGTGAGGGTCAGGCTTCGGGGAAGGGTTAGGGTTAGGGTTCGGGCTAGGGTTAGGGTTAGGGACGGGGACGGTTTAGGGTCCAGGTGAGGGTACGACAACGCTTTAGGGGGAGCGTAGGTGTGAGGGCGCGGGTTAGTGTTAGCGTACGGGTTAGAATTAGGGGACGGGTGAGGGTCAGGCTTCGGGAAGGGTTAGGGTTAGGGTTCGGGCTAGGGTTAGGGTTAGGGGACGGGGACGGTTTAGGGTCCAGGTGAGGGTACGACAACGCTTTAGGGGGAGCGTAGGTGTGAGGTCGCGGGTTAGTGTTAGCGTACGGGTTAGGATTAGGGGACGGGTGAGGGTCAGCTTCGGGAAGGGTTAGGGTTAGGGTTCGGGCTAGGGTTAGGGTTAGGGGACGGGGACGGTTTAGGGTCCAGGTGAGGGTACGACAACGCTTTAGGGGGAGCGTAGGTGTGAGGGCGCGGGTTAGTGTTAGCGTACGGGTTAGGATTAGGGACGGGTGAGGGTCAGGCTTCGGGGAAGGGTTAGGGTTAGGGGTAGGGTTAGGGTTAGGGTTAGGGTTAGGGAAGGGGACGGTTTAGGGTCCAGGTGAGGGTACGACAACGCTTTAGGGGGAGCGGAGGTGTGAGGGCGCGGGTTAGTGTTAGCGTACGGGTTAGGATTAGGGGACGGGTGAGGGTCAGGCTTCGGGGAAGGGTTAGGGTTAGGGTTCGGGCTAGGGTTAGGGTTAGGGGACGGGGACGGTTTAGGGTCCAGGTGAGGGTACGACAACGCTTTAGGGGGAGCGTAGGTGTGAGGGCTCGGGTTAGTGTTAGCGTACGGGTTAGGATTAGGGACGGGTGAGGGTCAGGCTTCGGGGAAGGGTTAGGGTTAGGGTTCGGGCTAGGGTTAGGGTTTAGGGGACGGGGACGGTTTAGGGTCCAGGTGAGGGTACGACAACGCTTTAGGGGAGCGTAGGTGTGAGGGCGCGGGTTAGTGTTAGCGTACGGTGTTAGGATTAGGGGACGGGTGAGGGTCAGGCTTCGGGGAAGGGTTAGGGTTAGGGTTCGGGCTAGGGTTAGGGTTAGGGGACGGGGACGGTTTAGGGTCCAGGTGAGGGTACGACAACGCTTTAGGGGGAGCGTAGGTGTGAGGCTGCGGGTTAGTGTTAGCGTACGGGTTAGGACTAGGGGACGGGTGAGGGTCATTCTTCGTGGAAGGGTTAGGGTTATGGTCGGGCCTAGGGTTAGGGTTAGGGTTAGGGGACTGGGACGGTTTAGGGTCCAGGTGAGGGTACGACAACGCATTTAGGGGGAGCGTAGGTGTGAGGGCGCGGGTTAGTGTTAGCGTACGGTTTAGGATTAGGGGACGGTGTGAGGGTCAGGCTTCCGGGGAAGGCGTTAGGGATAGCGTTCGGGCTAGGGTTAGGGTTAGGGGACGGGGACGTTTAGTGTCCAGGTGAGGGTACGACAGCGCTTTAGGGGGAGCGTAGGTGTGAGGGCGCGGGTTAGTGTTAGCGTACGAGGTTACGATTAGGGGACGGGTGAGGGTCAGGCTTCGGGGAAGGGTTCGGGTTAGGATTCGGGCTAGGTTAGGGTTAGGGGACGGGGACGGTTTAGGGATCCAGGGAGGGTACGACAACGCT
>NW_022983435.1:0-23900 GCF_011762595.2 Tursiops truncatus | reverse complement strand
AGGGGGGGGGGGGGGGGGTGGGGGGGGGGGGGGGGGGGGGGGGGGGGGGGGGGAGGGGGGGGGGGGGGGGGTGGGGGGGGGTGGGGGGGGGGGGGGGGGGGGGGGCGGGGGGGGGGGGGGGGGGGGGGGGGGGGGGGGGGGTGGGGGGGGGGGGGGGGGGGGGGGGGGGGGGGGGGGGGGGGGGGGGGGGGGGGGGGGGGGGGGGGGGGGGGGGGGGGGGGGGGGGGGGGGGGGGGGGGGTGGGGGGGGGGGGGGGGGGGGGGGGGGGGGGGGGGGGGGGGGGGGGGGGGGGGGGGGGGGGGGGGGGGGGGGGGGGGGGGGGGGGGGGGGGGGGGGGGTGGGGGGGGGGGGGGGGGGGGGGGGGGGGGGGGGGGGGGGGGGGGGGGGGGGGTGGGGGGGGGGGGGGGGGGGGGGGGGGGGGGGGGGGGGGGGGGGGGGGGGGGGGGGGGGGGGGGGGGGGGGGGGGGGGGGGGGGGGGGGGGGGGGGGGGGGGGGGGGGGGGGGGGGGGGGGGGGGGGGGGGGGGGGGGGGGGGGGGGGGGGGGGGGGGGGGGGGGGGGGGGGGGGGGGGGGGGGGGGGGGGGGGGGGGGGGGGGGGGGGGGGGGGGGGTGGGGGGGGGGGGGGGGGGGGGGGGGGGGGGGGGGGGGGGGGGGGGGGGGGGGGGGGGGGGGGGGGGGGGGGGGGGGGGGGGGGGGGGGGGGGGGGGGGGGGGGGGGGGGGGGGGGGGGGGGGGGGGGGGGGGGGGGGGGGGGGGGGGGGGGGGGGGGGGGGGGGGGGGGGGGGGGGGGGGGGGGGGGGGGGGGGGGGGGGGGGGGGGGGGGGGGGGGGGGGGGGGGGGGGGGGGGGGGGGGGGGGGGGGGGGGGGGGGGGGGGGGGGGGGGGGGGGGGGGGGGGGGGGGGGGGGGGGGGGGGGGGGGGGGGGGGGGGGGGGGGGGGGGGGTGGGGGGGGGGGGGGGGGGGGGGGGGGGGGGGGGGGGGGGGGGGGGGGGGGGGGGGGGGGGGGGGGGGGGGGGGGGGGGGGGGGGGGGGGGGGGGGGGGGGGGGGGGGGGGGGGGGGGGGGGGGGGGGGGGGGGGGGGGGGGGGGGGGGGGGGGGGGGGGGGGGGGGGGGGGGGGGGGGGGGGGGGGGGTGGGGGGGGGGGGGGGGGGGGGGGGGGGGGGGGGGGGGGGGGGGGGGGGGGGGGGGGGGGGGGGGGGGGGGGGGGGGGGGGGGGGGGGGGGGGGGGGGGGGGGGGGGGGGGGGGGGGGGGGGGGGGGGGGGGGGGGGGGGGGGGGGGGGGGGGGGGGGGGGGGGGGGGGGGGGGGGGGGGGGGGGGGGGGGGGGGGGGGGGGGGGGGGTGGGGGGGGGGGGGGGGGGGGGGGGGGGGGGGGGGGGGGGGGGGGGGGGGGGGGGGGGGGTGGGGGGGGGGGGGGGGGGGGGGGGGGGGGGGGGTGGGGGGGGGGGGGGGGGGGGGGGGGGGGGGGGGGGGGGGGGGGGGGGGGGGGGGGGGGGGGGGGGGGGGGGGGGGGGGGGGGGGGGGGGGGGGGGGGGGGGGGGGGGGGGGGGGGGGGGGGGGGGGGGGGGGGGGGGGGGGGGGGGGGGGGGGGGGGGGGGGGGGGGGGGGGGGGGGGGGGGGGGGGGGGGGGGGGGGGGGGGGGGGGGGGGGGGGGGGGGGGGGGGGGGTGGGGGGGGGGGGGGGGGGGGGGGGGGGGGGGGGGGGGGGGGGGGGGGGGGGGGGGGGGGGGGGGGGGGGGGGGGGGGGGGGGGGGGGGGGGGGGGGGGGGGGGGGGGGGGGGGGGGGGGGGGGGGGGGGGGGGGGGGGGGGGGGGGGGGGGGGGGGGGGGGGGGGGGGGGGGGGGGGGGGGGGGGGGGGGGGGGGGGGGGGGGGGGGGGGGGGGGGGGGGGGGGGGGGGGGGGGGGGGGGGGGGGGGGGGGGGGGGGGGGGGGGGGGGGGGGGGGGGGGGGGGGGGGGGGGGGGGGGGGGGGGGGGGGGGGGGGGGGGGGGGGGGGGGGGGGGGGGGGGGGGGGGGGGGGGGGGGGGGGGGGGGGGGGGGGGGGGGGGGGGGGGGGGGGGGGGGGGGGGGGGGGGGGGGGGGGGGGGGGGGGGGGGGGGGGGGGGGGGGGGGGGGGGGGGGGGGGGGGGGGGGGGGGGGGGGGGGGGGGGGGGGGGGGGGGGGGGGGGGGGGGGGGGGGGGGGGGGGGGGGGGGGGGGGGGGGGGGGGGGGGGGGGGGGGGGGGGGGGGGGGGGGGGGGGGGGGGGGGGGGGGGGGGGGGGGGGGGGGGGGGGGGGGGGGGGGGGGGGGGGGGGGGGGGGGGGGGGGGGGGGGGGTGGGGGGGGGGGGGGGGGGGGGGGGGGGGGGGGGGGGGGGGGGGGGGGGGGGGGGGGGGGGGGGGGGGGGGGGGGGGGGGGGGGGGGGGGGGGGGGGGGGGGGGGGGGGGGGGGGGGGGGGGGGGGGGGGGGGGGGGGGGGGGGGGGGGGGGGGGGGGGGGGGGGGGGGGGGGGGGGGGGGGGGGGGGGGGGGGGGGGGGGGGGGGGGGGGGGGGGGGGGGGGGGGGGGGGGGGGGGGGGGGGGGGGGGGGGGGGGGGGGGGGGGGGGGGGGGGGGGTGGGGGGGGGGGGGGGGGGGGGGGGGGGGGGGGGGGGGGGGGGGGGGGGGGGGGGGGGGGGGGTGGGGGGGGGGGGGGGGGGGGGGGGGGGGGGGGGGGGGGGGGGTGGGGGGGGGGGGGGGGGGGGGGGGGGGGGGGGGGGGGGGGGGGGGGGGGGGGGGGGGGGGGGGGGGGGGGGGGGGGGGGGGGGGGGGGGGGGGGGGGGGGGGGGGGGGGGGGTGGGGGGGGGGGGGGGGGGGGGGGGGGGGGGGGGGGGGGGGGGGGGGGGGGGGGGGGGGGGGGGGGGGGGGGGGGGGGGGGGGGGGGGGGGGGGGGGGGGGGGGGGGGGGGGGGGGGGGTGGGGGGGGGGGGGGGGGGGGGGGGGGGGGGGGGGGGGGGGGGGGGGGGGGGGGGGGGGGGGGGGGGGGGGGGGGGGGGGGGGGGGGGGGGGGGGGGGGGGGGGGGGGGTGGGGGGGGGGGGGGGGGGGGGGGGGGGGGGGGGGGGGGGGGGGGGGGGGGGGGGGGGGGGGGGGGGGGGGGGGGGGGGGGGGGGGGGGGGGGGGGGGGGGGGGGGGGGGGGGGGGGGGGGGGGGGGGGGGGGGGGGGGGGGGGGGGGGGGGGGGGGGGTGGGGGGGGGGGGGGGGGGGGGGGGGGGGGGGGGGGGGGGGGGGGGTGGGGGGGGGGGGGGGGGGGGGGGGGGGGGGGGGGGGGGGGGGGGGGGGGGGGGGGGGGGGGGGGGGGGGGGGGGGGGGGGGGGGGGGGGGGGGGGGGGGGGGGGGGGGGGGGGGGGGGGGGGGGGGGGGGGGGGGGGGGGGGGGGGGGGGGGGGGGGGGGGGGGGGGGGGGGGGGGGGGGGTGGGGGGGGGGGGGGGGGGGGGGGGGGGGGGTGGGGGGGGGGGGGGGGGGGGGGGGGGGGGGGGGGGGGGGGGGGGGGGGGGGGGGGGGGGGGGGGGGGGGGGGGGTGGGGGGGGGGGGGGGGGGGGGGGGGGGGGGGGGGGGGGGGGGGGGGGGGGGGGGGGGGGGGGGGGGGGGGGGGGGGGGGGGGGGGGGGGGGGGGGGGGGGGGGGGGGGGGGGGGGGGGGGGGGGGGGGGGGGGGGGGGGGGGGGGGGGGGGGGGGGGGGGGGGGGGGGGGGGGGGGGGGGGGGGGGGGGGGGGGGGGGGGGGGGGGGGGGGGGGGGGGGGGGGGGGGGGGGGGGGGGGGGGGGGGGGGGGGGGGGGGGGGGGGGGGGGGGGTGGGGGGGGGGGGGGGGGGGGGGGGGGGGGGGGGGGGGGGGGGGGGGGGGGGGGGGGGGGGGGGGGGGGGGGGGGGGGGGGGGGGGGGGGGGGGGGGGGGGGGGGGGGGGGGGGGGGGGGGGGGGGGGGGGGGGGGGGGGGGGGGGGGGGGGGGGGGGGGGGGGGGGGGGGGGGGGGGGGGGGGGGGGGGGGGGGGGGGGGGGGGGGGGGGGGGGTGGGGGGGGGGGGGGGGGGGGGGGGGGGGGGGGGGGGGGGGGGGGGGGGGGGGGGGGGGGGGGGGGGGGGGGGGGGGGGGGGGGGGGGGGGGGGGGGGGGGGGGGGGGGGGGGGGGGGGGGGGGGGTGGGGGGGGGGGGGGGGGGGGGGGGGGGGGGGGGGGGGGGGGGGGGGGGGGGGGGGGGGGGGGGGGGGGGGGGGGGGGGGGGGGGGGGGGGGGGGGGGGGGGGGGGGGGGGGGGGGGGGGGGGGGGGGGGGGGGTGGGGGGGGGGGGGGGGGGGGGGGGGGGGGGGGGGGGGGGGGGGGGGGGGGGGGGGGGGGGGGGGGGGGGGGGGGGGGGGGGGGGGGGGGGGGGGGGGGGGGGGGGGGGGGGGGGGGGGGGGGGGGGGGGGGGGGGGGGGGGGGGGGGGGGGGGGGGGGGGGGGGGGGGGGGGGGGGGGGGGGGGGGTGGGGGGGGGGGGGGGGGGGGGGGGGGGGGGGGGGGGGGGGGGGGGGGGGGGGGGGGGGGGGGGGGGGGGGGGGGGGGGGGGGGGGGGGGGGGGGGGGGGGGGGGGGGGGGGGGGGGGGGGGGGGGGGGGGGGTGGGGGGGGGGGGGGGGGGGGGGGGGGGGGGGGGGGGGGGGGGGGGGGGGGGGGGGGGGGGGGGGGGGGGGGGGGGGGGGGGGGGGGGGGGGGGGGGGGGGGGGGGGGGGGGGGGGGGGGGGGGGGGGGGGGGGGGGGGGGGGGGGGGGGGGGGGGGGGGGGGGGGGGGGGGGGGGGGGGGGGGGGGGGGGGGGGGGGGGGGGGGGGGGGGGGGTGGGGGGGGGGGGGGGGGGGGGGGGGGGGGGGGGGGGGGGGGGGGGGGGGGGGGGGGGGGGGGGGGGGGGGGGGGGGGGGGGGGGGGGGGGGGGGGGGGGGGGGGGGGGGGGGGGGGGGGGGGGGGTGGGGGGGGGGGTGGGGGGGGGGGGGGGGGGGGTGGGGGGGGGGGGGGGGGGGGGGGGGGGGGGGGGGGGGGGGGGGGGGGGGGGGGGGGGGGGGGGGGGGGGGGGGGGGGGGGGGGGGGGGGTGGGGGGGGGGGGGGGGGGGGGGGGGGGGGGGGGGGGGGGGGGGGGGGGGGGGGGGGGGGGGGGGGGGGGGGGGGGGGGGGGGGGGGGGGGGGGGGGGGGGGGGGGGGGGGGGGGGGGGGGGGGGGGGGGGGGGGGGGGGGGGGGGGGGGGGGGGGGGGGGGGGGGGGGGGGGGGGGGGGGGGGGGGGGGGGGGGGGGGGGGGGGGGGGGGGGGGGGGGGGGGGGGGGGGGGGGGGTGGGGGGGGGGGGGGGGGGGGGGGGGGGGGGGGGGGGGGGGGGGGGGGGGGGGGGGGGGGGGGGGGGGGGGGGGGGGGGGGGGGGGGGGGGGGGGGGGGGGGGGGGGGGGGGTGGGGGGGGGGGGGGGGGGGGGGGGGGGGGGGGGGGGGGGGGGGGGGGGGGGGGGGGGGGGGGGGGGGGGGGGGGGGGGGGGGGGGGGGGGGGGGGGGGGGGGGGGGGGGGGGGGGGGGGGGGGGGGGGGGGGGGGGGGGGGGGGGGGGGGGGGGGGGGGGGGGGGGGGGGGGGGGGGGGGGGGGGGGGGGGGGGGGGGGGGGGGGGGGGGGGTGGGGGGGGGGGGGGGGGGGGGGGGGGGGGGGGGGGGGGGGGGGGGGGGGGGGGGGGGGGGGGGGGGGGGGGGGGGGGGGGGGGGGGGGGGGGGGGGGGGGGGGGGGGGGGGGGGGGGGGGGGGGGGGGGGGGGGGGGGGGGGGGGGGGGGGGGGGGGGGGGGGGGGGGGGGGTGGGGGGGGGGGGGGGGGGGGGGGGGGGGGGGGGGGGGGGGGGGGGGGGGGGGGGGGGGGGGGGGGGGGGGGGGGGGGGGGGGGGGGGGGGGGGGGGGGGGGGGGGGGGGGGGGGGGGGGGGGGGGGGGGGGGGGGGGGGGGGGGGGGGGGGGGGGGGGGGGGGGGGGGGGGGGGGGGGGGGGGGGGGGGGGGGGGGGGGGGGGGGGGGGGGGGGGGGGGGGGGGGGGGTGGGGGGGGGGGGGGGGGGGGGGGGGGGGGGGGGGGGGGGGGGGGGGGGGGGGGGGGGGGGGGGGGGGGGGGGGGGGGGGGGGGGGGGGGGGGGGGGGGGGGGGGGGGGGGGGGGGGGGGGGGGGGGGGGGGGGGGGGGGGGGGGGGGGGGGGGGGGGGGGGGGGGGGGGGGGGGGGGGGGGGGGGGGGGGGGGGGGGGGGGGGGGGGGGGGGGGGGGGGGGGGGGGGGGGGGGGGGGGGGGGGGGGGGGGGGGGGGGGGGGGGGGGGGGGGGGGGGGGGGGGGGGGGGGGGGGGGGGGGGGGGGGGGGGGGGGGGGGGGGGGGGGGGGGGGGGGGGGGGGGGGGGGGGGGGGGGGGGGGGGGGGGGGGGGGGGGGGGGGGGGGGGGGGGGGGGGGGGGGGGGGGGGGGGGGGGGTGGGGGGGGGGGGGGGGGGGGGGGGGGGGGGGGGGGGGGGGGGGGGGGGGGGGGGGGGGGGGGGGGGGGGGGGGGGGGGGGGGGGGGGGGGGGGTGGGGGGGGGGGGGGGGGGGGGGGGGGGGGGTGGGGGGGGGGGGGGGGGGGGGGGGGGGGGGGGGGGGGGGGGGGGGGGGGGGGGGGGGGGGGGGGGGGGGGGGGGGGGGGGGGGGGGGGGGGGGGGGGGGGGGGGGGGGGGGGGGGGGGGGGGGGGGGGGGGGGGGGGGGGGGGGGGGGGGGGGGGGGGGGGGGGGGGGGGGGGGGGGGGGGGGGGGGGGGGGGGGGGGGGGGGGGGGGGGGGGGGGGGGGGGGGGGGGGGGGGGGGGGGGGGGGGGGGGGGGGGGGGGGGGGGGGGGGGGGGGGGGGGGGGGGGGGGGGGGGGGGGGGGGGGGGGGGGGGGGGGGGGGGGGGGGGGGGGGGGGGGGGGGGGGGGGGGGGGGGGGGGGGGGGGGGGGGGGGGGGGGGGGGGGGGGGGGGGGGGGGGGGGGGGGGGGGGGGGGGGGGGGGGGGGGGGTGGGGGGGGGGGGGGGGGGGGGGGGGGGGGGGGGGGGGGGGGGGGGGGGGGGGGGGGGGGGGGGGGGGGGGGGGGGGGGGGGGGGGGGGGGGGGGGGGGGGGGGGGGGGGGGGGGGGGGGGGGGGGGGGGGGGGGGGGGGGGGGGGGGGGGGGGGGGGGGGGGGGGGGGGGGGGGGGGGGGGGGGGGGGGGGGGGGGGGGGGGGGGGGGGGGGGGGGGGGGGGGTGGGGGGGGGGGGGGGGGGGGGGGGGGGGGGGGGGGGGGGGGGGGGGGGGGGGGGGGGGGGGGGGGGGGGGGGGGGGGGGGGGGGGGGGGGGGGGGGGGGGGGGGGGGGGGGGGGGGGGGGGGGGGGGGGGGGGGGGGGGGGGGGGGGGGGGGGGGGGGGGGGGGGGGGGGGGGGGGGGGGGGGGGGGGGGGGGGGGGGGGGGGGGGGGGGGGGGGGGGGGGGGGGGGGGGGGGGGGGGGGGGGGGGGGGGGGGGGGGGGGGGGGGGGGGGGGGTGGGGGGGGGGGGGGGGGGGGGGGGGGGGGGGGGGGGGGGGGGGGGGGGGGGGGGGGGGGGGGGGGGGGGGGGGGGGGGGGGGGGGGGGGGGGGGGGGGGGGGGGGGGGGGGGGGGGGGGGGGGGGGGGGGGGGGGGGGGGGGGGGGGGGGGGGGGGGGGGGGGGGGGGGGGGGGGGGGGGGGGGGGGGGGGGGGGGGGGGGGGGGGGGGGGGGGGGGGGGGGGGGGGGGGGGGGGGGGGGGGGGGGGGGGGGGGGGGGGGGGGGGGGGGGGGGGGGGGGGGGGGGGGGGGGGGGGGGGGGGGGGGGGGGGGGGGGGGGGGGGGGGGGGGGGGGGGGGGGGGGGGGGGGGGGGGGGGGGGGGGGGGGGGGGGGGGGGGGGGGGGGGGGGGGGGGGGGGGGGGGGGGGGGGGGGGGGGGGGGGGGGGGGGGGGGGGGGGGGGGGGGGGGGGGGGGGGGGGGGGGGGGGGGGGGGGGGGGGGGGGGGGGGGGGGGGGGGGGGGGGGGGGGGGGGGGGGGGGGGGGGGGGGGGGGGGGGGGGGGGGGGGGGGGGGGGGGGGGGGGGGGGGGGGGGGGGGGGGGGGGGGGGGGGGGGGGGGGGGGGGGGGGGGGGGGGGGGGGGGGGGGGGGGGGGGGGGGGGGGGGGGGGGGGGGGGGGGGGGGGGGGGGGGGGGGGGGGGGGGGGGGGGGGGGGGGGGGGGGGGGGGGGGGGGGGGGGGGGGGGGGGGGGGGGGGGGGGGGGGGGGGGGGGGGGGGGGGGGGGGGGGGGGGGGGGGGGTGGGGGGGGGGGGGGGGGGGGGGGGGGGGGGGGTGGGGGGGGGGGGGGGGGGGGGGGGGGGGGGGGGGGGGGGGGGGGGGGGGGGGGGGGGGGGGGGGGGGGGGGGGGGGGGGGGGGGGGGGGGGGGGGGGGGGGGGGGGGGGGGGGGGGGGGGGGGGGGGGGGGGGGGGGGGGGGGTGGGGGGGGGGGGGGGGGGGGGGGGGGGGGGGGGGGGGGGGGTGGGGGGGGGGGGGGGGGGGGGGGGGGGGGGGGGGGGGGGGGGGGGGGGGGGGGGGGGGGGGGGGGGGGGGGGGGGGGGGGGGGGGGGGGGTGGGGGGGGGGGGGGGGGGGGGGGGGGGGGGGGGGGGGGGGGGGGGGGGGGGGGGGGGGGGGGGGGGGGGGGGGGGGGGGGGGGGGGGGGGGGGGGGGGGGGGGGGGGGGGGGGGGGGGGGGGGGGGGGGGGGGGGGGGGGGGGGGGGGGGGGGGGGGGGGGGGGGGGGGGGGGGGGGGGGGGGGGGGGGGGGGGGGGGGGGGGGGGGGGGGGGGGGGGGGGGGGGGGGGGGGGGGGGGGGGGGGGGGGGGGGGGGGGGGGGGGGGGGGGGGGGGGGGGGGGGTGGGGGGGGGGGGGGGGGGGGGGGTGGGGGGGGGGGGGGGGGGGGGGGGGGGGGGGGGGGGTGGGGGGGGGGGGGGGGGGGGGGGGGGGGGGGGGGGGGGGGGGGGGGGGGGGGGGGGGGGGGGGGGGGGGGGGGTGGGGGGGGGGGGGGGGGGGGGGGGGGGGGTGGGGGGGGGGGGGGGGGGGGGGGGGGGGGGGGGGGGGGGGGGGGGGGGGGGGGGGGGGGGGGGGGGGGGGGGGGGGGGGGGGGGGGGGGGGGGGGGGGGGGGGGGGGGGGGGGGGGGGGGGGGGGGGGGGGGGGGGGGGGGGGGGGGGGGGGGGGGGGGGGGGGGGGGGGGGGGGGGGGGGGGGGGGGGGGGGGGGGGGGGGGGGGGGGGGGGGGGGGGGGGGGGGGGGGGGGGGGGGGGGGGGGGGGGGGGGGGGGGGGGGGGGGGGGGGGGGGGGGGGGGGGGGGGGGGGGGGGGGGGGGGGGGGGGGGGGGGGGGGGGGGGGGGGGGGGGGGGGGGGGGGGGGGGGGGGGGGGGGGGGGGGGGGGGGGGGGTGGGGGGGGGGGGGGGGGGGGGGGGGGGGGGGGGGGGGGGGGGGGGGGGGGGGGGGGGGGGGGGGGGGGGGGGGGGGTGGGGGGGGGGGGGGGGGGGGGGGGGGGGGGGGGGGGGGGGGGGGGGGGGGGGGGGGGGGGGGGGGGGGGGGGGGGGGGGGGGGGGGGGGGGGGGGGGGGGGGGGGGGGGGGGGGGGGGGGGGGGGTGGGGGGGGGGGGGGGGGGGGGGGGGGGGGGGGGGGGGGGGGGGGGGGGGGGGGGGGGGGGGGGGGGGGGGGGGGGGGGGGGGGGGGGGGGGGGGGGGGGGGGGGGGGGGGGGGGGGGGGGGGGGGGGGGGGGGGGGGGGGGGGGGGGGGGGGGGGGGGGGGGGGGGGGGGGGGGGGGGGGGGGGGGGGGGGGGGGGGGGGGGGGGGGGGGGGGGGGGGGGGGGGGGGGGGGGGGGGGGGGGGGGGGGGGGGGGGTGGGGGGGGGGGGGGGGGGGGGGGGGGGGGGGGGGGGGGGGGGGGGGGGGGGGGGGGGGGGGGGGGGGGGGGGGGGGGGGGGGGGGGGGGGGGGGGGGGGGGGGGGGGGGGGGGGGGGGGTGGGGGGGGGGGGGGGGGGGGGGGGGGGGGGGGGGGGGGGGGGGGGGGGGGGGGGGGGTGGGGGGGGGGGGGGGGGGGGGGGGGGGGGGGGGGGGGGGGGGGGGGGGGGGGGGGGGGGGGGGGGGGGGGGGGGGGGGGGGGGGGGGGGGGGGTGGGGGGGGGGGGGGGGGGGGGGGGGGGGGGGGGGGGGGGGGGGGTGGGGGGGGGGGGGGGGGGGGGGGGGGGGGGGGGGGGGGGGGGGGGGGGGGGGGGGGGGGGGGGGGGGGGGGGGGGGGGGGGGGGGGGGGGGGGGGGGGGGGGGGGGGGGGGGGGGGGGGGGGGGGGGGGGGGGGGGGGGGGGGGGGGGGGGGGGGGGGGGGGGGGGGGGGGGGGGGGGGGGGGGGGGGGGGGGGGGGGGGGGGGGGGGGGGGTGGGGGGGGGGGGGGGGGGGGGGGGGGGGGGGGGGGGGGGGGGGGGGGGGGGGGGGGGGGGGGGGGGGGGGGGGGGGGGGGGGGGGGGGGGGGGGGGGGGGGGGGGGGGGGGGGGGGGGGGGGGGGGGGGGGGGGGGGGGGGGGGGGGGGGGGGTGGGGGGGGGGGGGGGGGGGGGGGGGGGGGGGGGGGGGGGGGGGGGGGGGGGGGGGGGGGGGGGGGGGGGGGGGGGGGGGGGGGGGGGGGGGGGGGGGGGGGGGGGGGGGGGGGGGGGGGGGGGGGGGGGGGGGGGGGGGGGGGGGGGGGGGGGGGGGGGGGGGGGGGGGGGGGGGGGGGGGGGGGGGGGGGGGGGGGGGGGGGGGGGGGGGGGGGGGGGGGGGGGGGGGGGGGGGGGGGGGGGGGGGGGGGGGGGGGGGGGGGGGGGGGGGGGGGGGGGGGGGGGGGGGGGGGGGGGGGGGGGGGGGGGGGGGGGGGGGGGGGGGGGGGGGGGGGGGGGGGGGGGGGGGGGTGGGGGGGGGGGGGGGGGGGGGGGGGGGGGGGGGTGGGGGGGGGGGGGGGGGGGGGGGGGGGGGTGGGGGGGGGGGGGGGGGGGGGGGGGGTGGGGGGGGGGGGGGGGGGGGGGGGGGGGGGGGGGGGTGGGGGGGGGGGGGGGGGGGGGGGGGGGGGGGGGGGGGGGGGGGGGGGGGGGGGGGGGGGGGGGGGGGGGGGGGGGGGGGGGGGGGGGGGGGGTGGGGGGGGGGGGGGGGGGGGTGGGGGGGGGGGGGGGGGGGGGGGGGGGGGGGGGGGGGGGGGGGGGGGGGGGGGGTGGGGGGGGGGGGGGGGGGGGGGGGGGGGGGGGGGGGGGGGGGGGGGGGGGGGGTGGGGGGGGGGGGGGGGGGGGGGGGGGGGGGGTGGGGGGGGGGGGGGGGGGGGGGGGGGGTGGGGGGGGGGGGGGGGGGGGGGGGGGGGGGGGGGGGGGGGGGGGGGGGGGGGGGGGGGGGGGGGGGGGGGGGGGGGGGGGGGGGGGGGGGGGTGGGGGGGGGGGGGGGGGGGGGGGGGGGGGGGGGGGGGGGGTGGGGGGGGGGGGGGGGGGGGGGGGGGGGGGGGGGGGGGGGGGGGGGGGGGGGGGGGGGGGGGGGGGGGGGGGGGGGGGGGGGGGGGGGGGGGGGGGGGGGGGGGGGGGGGGGGGGGGGGGGGGGGGGGGGGGGGGGGGGGGGGGGGGGGGGGGGGGGGGGGGGGGGTGGGGGGGGGGGGGGGGGGGGGGGGGGGGGGGGGGGGGGGGGGGGGGGGGGGGGGGGTGGGGGGGGGGGGGGGGGGTGGGGGGGGGGGGGGGGGGGGGGGGGGGGGGGGGGGGGGGGGGGGGGGGGGGGGGGGGGTGGGGGGGGGGGGGGGGGGGGGGGGGGGGGGGGGGGGGGGGGGGGGGGGGGGGGGGGGGGGGGGGGGGGGGGGGGGGGGGGGGGGGGGGGGGGGGGGGGGGGGGGGGGGGGGGGGGGGGGGGGGGGGGGGGGGGGGGGGGGGGGGGGGGGGGGGGGGGGGGGGGGGGGGGGGGGGGGGGGGGGGGGGGGGGGGGGGGGGGGGGGGGGGGGGGGGGGGGGGGGGGGGGGGGGGGGGGG
The DNA here is from genome assembly GCF_011762595.2 of Tursiops truncatus. Taxonomy (NCBI): domain Eukaryota; kingdom Metazoa; phylum Chordata; class Mammalia; order Artiodactyla; family Delphinidae; genus Tursiops; species Tursiops truncatus. Next base: position 11,931 of record NW_022983435.1, on the reverse strand, counting down.
GGGTGGGGGGGGGGGGGGGGGGGGGGGGGGGGGGGGGGGGGGGGGGGGGGGGGGGGGGGGGGGGGGGGGGGGGGGGGGGGGGGGGGGGGGGGGGGGGGGGGGGGGGGGGGGGGGGGGGGGGGGGGGGGGGGGGGGGGGGGGGGGGGGGGGGGGGGGGGGGGGGGGGGGGGGGGTGGGGGGGGGGGGGGGGGGGGGGGGGGGGGGGGGGGGGGGGGGGGGGGGGGGGGGGGGGGGGGGGGGGGGGGGGGGGGGGGGGGGGGGGGGGGGGGGGGGGGGGGGGGGGGGGGGGGGGGGGGGGGGGGGGGGGGGGGGGGGGGGGGGGGGGGGGGGGGGGGGGGGGGGGGGTGGGGGGGGGGGGGGGGGGGGGGGGGGGGGGGGGGGGGGGGGGGGGGGGGGGGGGGGGGGGGGGGGGGGGGGGGGGGGGGGGGGGGGGGGGGGGGGGGGGGGGGGGGGGGGGGGGGGGGGGGGGGGGGGGGGGGGGGGGGGGGGGGGGGGGGGGGGGGGGGGGGGGGGGGGGGGGGGGGGGGGGGGGTGGGGGGGGGGGGGGGGGGGGGGGGGGGGGGGGGGGGGGGGGGGGGGGGGGGGGGGGGGGGGGGGGGGGGGGGGGGGGGGGGGGGGGGGGGGGGGGTGGGGGGGGGGGGGGGGGGGGGGGGGGGGGGGGGGGGGGGGGGGGGGGGGGGGGGGGGGGGGGGGGGGGGGGGGGGGGGGGGGGGGGGGGGGGGGGGGGGGGGGGGGGGGGGGGGGGGGGGGGGGGGGGGGGGGGGGGGGGGGGGGGGGTGGGGGGGGGGGGGGGGGGGGGGGGGGGGGGGGGGGGGGGGGGGGGGGGGGGGGGGGGGGGGGGGGGGGGGGGGGGGGGGGGGGGGGGGGGGGGGGGGGGGGGGGGGGGGGGGGGGGGGGGGGGTGGGGGGGGGGGGGGGGGGGGGGGGGGGGGGGGGGGGGGGGGGGGGGGGGGGGGGGGGGGGGGGGGGGGGGGGGGGGGGGGGGGGGGGTGGGGGGGGGGGGGGGGGGGGGGGGGGGGGGGGGGGGGGGGGGGGGGGGGGGGGGGGGGGGGGGGGGGGGGGGGGGGGGGGGGGGGGGGGGGGGGGGGGGGGGGGGGGGGGGGGGGGGGGGGGGGGGGGGGGGGGGGGGGGGGGGGGGGGGGGGGGGGGGGGGGGGGGGGGGGGGGGGGGGGGGGGGGGGGGGGGGGGGGGGGGGGGGGTGGGGGGGGGGGGGGGGGGGGGGGGGGGGGGGGGGGGGGGGGGGGGGGGGGGGGGGGGGGGGGGGGGGGGGGGGGGGGGGGGGGGGGGGGGGGGTGGGGGGGGGGGGGGGGGGGGGGGGGGGGGGGGGGGGGGGGGGGGGGGGGGGGGGGGGGGGGGGGGGGGGGGGGGGGGGGGGGGGGGGGGGGGGGGGGGGGGGGGGGGGGGGGGGGGGGGGGGGGGGGGGGGGGGGGGGGGGGGGGGGGGGGGGGGGGGGGGGGGGGGGGGGGGGGGGGGGGGGGGGGGGGGGGGGGGGGGGGGGGGGGGGGGGGGGGGGGGGGGGGGGGGGGGGGTGGGGGGGGGGGGGGGGGGGGGGGGGGGGGGGGGGGGGGGGGGGGGGGGGGGGGGGGGGGGGGGGGGGGGGGGGGGGGGGGGGGGGGGGGGGGGGGGGGGGGGGGGGGGGGGGGGGGGGGGGGGGGGGGGGGGGGGGGGGGGGGGGGGGGGGGGGGGGGGGGGGGGGGGGGGGGGGGGGGGGGGGGGGGGGGGGGGGTGGGGGGGGGGGGGGGGGGGGGGGGGGGGGGGGGGGGGGGGGGGGGGGGGGGGGGGGGGGGGGGGGGGGGGGGGGGGGGGGGGGGGGGGGGGGGGGGGGGGGGGGGGGGGGGGGGGGGGGGGGGGGGGGGGGGGGGGGGGGGGGGGGGGGGGGGGGGGGGGGGGGGGGGGGGGGGGGGGGGGGGGGGGGGGGGGGGGTGGGGGGGGGGGGGGGGGGGGGGGGGGGGGGGGGGGGGGGGGGGGGGGGGGGGGGGGGGGGGGGGGGGGGGGGGGGGGGGGGGGGGGGGGGGGGGGGGGGGGGGGGGGGGGGGGGGGGGGGGGGGGGGGGGGGGGGGGGGGGGGGGGGGGGGGGGGGGGGGGGGGGGTGGGGGGGGGGGGGGGGGGGGGGGGGGGGGGGGGGGGGGGGGGGGGGGGGGGGGGGGGGGGGGGGGGGGGGGGGGGGGGGGGGGGGGGGGGGGGGGGGGGGGGGGGGGGGGGGGGGGGGGGGGGGGGGGGGGGGGGGGGGGGGGGGGGGGGGGGGGGGGGGGGGGGGGGGGGGGGGGGGGGGGGGGGGGGGGGGGGGGGGGGGGGGGGGGGGGGGGGGGGGGGGGGGGGGGGGGGGGGGGGGGGGGGGGGGGGGGGGGGGGGGGGGGGGGGGGGGGGGGGGGGGGGGGGGGGGGGGGGGGGGGGGGGGGGGGGGGGGGGGGGGGGGGGGGGGGGGGGGGGGGGGGGGGGGGGGGGGGGGGGGGGGGGGGGGGGGGGGGGGGGGGGGGGGGGGGGGGGGGGGGGGGGGGGGGGGGGGGGGGGGGGGGGGGGGGGGGGGGGGGGGGGGGGGGGGGGGGGGGGGGGGTGGGGGGGGGGGGGGGGGGGGGGGGGGGGGGGGGGGGGGGGGGGGGGGGGGGGGGGGGGGGGGGGGTGGGGGGGGGGGGGGGGGGGGGGGGGGGGGGGGGGGGGGGGGGGGGGGGGGGGGGGGGGGGGGGGGGGGGGGGTGGGGGGGGGGGGGGGGGGGGGGGGGGGGGGGGGGGGGGGGGGGGGGGGGGGGGGGGGGGGGGGGGGGGGGGGGGGGGGGGGGGGGGGGGGGGGGGGGGGGGGGGGGGGGGGGGGGGGGGGGGGGGGGGGGGGGGGGGGGGGGGGGGGGGGGGGGGGGGGGGGGGGGGGGGGGGGGGGGGGGGGGGGGGGGGGGGGGGGGGGGGGGGGGGGGGGGGGGGGGGGGGGGGGGGGGGGGGGGGGGGGGGGGGGGGGGGGGGGGGGGGGGGGGGGGGGGGGGGGGGGGGGGGGGGGGGGGGGGGGGGGGGGGGGGGGGGGGGGGGGGGGGGGGGGGGGGGGGGGGGGGGGGGGGGGGGGGGGGGGGGGGGGGGGGGGGGGGGGGGGGGGGGGGGGGGGGGGGGGGGGGGGGGGGGGGGGGGGGGGGGGGGGGGGGGGGGGGGGGGGGGGGGGGGGGGGGGGGGGGGGGGGGGGGGGGGGGGGGGGGGGGGGGGGGGGGGGGGGGGGGGGGGGGGGGGGGGGGGGGGGGGGGGGGGGGGGGGGGGGGGGGGGGGGGGGGGGGGGGGGGGGGGGGGGGGGGGGGGGGGGGGGGGGGGGGGGGGGGGGGGGGGGGGGGGGGGGGGGGGGGGGGGGGGGGGGGGGGGGGGGGGGGGGGGGGGGGGGGGGGGGGGGGGGGGGGGGGGGGGGGGGGGGGGGGGGGGGGGGGGGGGGGGGGGGGGGGGGGGGGGGGGGGGGGGGGGGGGGGGGGGGGGGGGGGGGGGGGGGGGGGGGGGGGGGGGGGGGGGGGGGGGGGGGGGGGGGGGGGGGGGGGGTGGGGGGGGGGGGGGGGGGGGGGGGGGGGGGGGGGGGGGGGGGGGGGGGGGGGGGGGGGGGGGGGGGGGGGGGGGGGGGGGGGGGGGGGGGGGGGGGGGGGGGGGGGGGGGGGGGGGGGGGGGGGGGGGGGGGGGGGGGGGGGGGGGGGGGGGGGGGGGGGGGGGGGGGGGGGGGGGGGGGGGGGGGGGGGGGGGGGGGGGGGGGGGGGGGGGGGGGGGGGGGGGGGGGGGGGGGGGGGGGGGGGGGGGGGGGGGGGGGGGGGGGGGGGGGGGGGGGGGGGGGGGGGGGGGGGGGGGGGGGGGGGGGGGGGGGGGGGGGGGGGGGGGGGGGGGGGGGGGGGGGGGGGGGGGGGGGGGGGGGGGGGGGGGGGGGGGGGGGGTGGGGGGGGGGGGGGGGGGGGGGGGGGGGGGGGGGGGGGGGGGGGGGGGGGGGGGGGGGGGGGGGGGGGGGGGGGGGGGGGGGGGGGGGGGGGTGGGGGGGGGGGGGGGGGGGGGGGGGGGGGGGGGGGGGGGGGGGGGGGGGGGGTGGGGGGGGGGGGGGGGGGGGGGGGGGGGGGGGGGGGGGGGGGGGGGGGGGGGGGGGGGGGGGGGGGGGGGGGGGGGGGGGGGGGGGGGGGGGGGGGGGGGGGGGGGGGGGGGGGGGGGGGGGGGGGGGGGGGGGGGGGGGGGGGGGGGTGGGGGGGGGGGGGGGGGGGGGGGGGGGGGGGGGGGGGGGGGGGGGGGGGGGGGGGGGGGGGGGGGGGGGGGGGGGGGGGGGGGGGGGGGGGGGGGGGGGGGGGGGGGGGGGGGGGGGGGGGGGGGTGGGGGGGGGGGGGGGGGGGGGGGGGGGGGGGGGGGGGGGGGGGGGGGGGGGGGGGGGGGGGGGGGGGGGGGGGGGTGGGGGGGGGGGGGGGGGGGGGGGGGGGGGGGGGGGGGGGGGGGGGGGGGGGGGGGGGGGGGGGGGGGGGGGGGGGGGGGGGGGGGGGGGGGGGGGGGGGGGGGGGGGGGGGGGGGGGGGGGGGGGGGGGGGGGGGGGGGGGGGGGGGGGGGGGGGGGGGGGGGGGGGGGGGGGGGGGGGGGGGTGGGGGGGGGGGGGGGGGGGGGGGGGGGGGGGGGGGGGGGGGGGGGGGGGGGGGGGGTGGGGGGGGGGGGGGGGGGGGGGGGGGGGGGGGGGGGGGGGGGGGGGGGGGGGGGGGGGGGGGGGGGGGGGGGGGGGGGGGGGGGGGGGGGGGGGGGGGGGGGGGGGGGGGGGGGGGGGGGGGGGGGGGGGGGGGGGGGGGGGGGGGGGGGGGGGGGGGGGGGGGGGGGGGGGGGGGGGGGGGGGGGGGGGGGGGGGGGGGGGGGGGGGGGGGGGGGGGGGGGGGGGGGGGGGGGGGGGGGGGGGGGGGGGGGGGGGGGGGGGGGGGGGGGGGGGGGGGGGGGGTGGGGGGGGGGGGGGGGGGGGGGGGGGGGGGGGGGTGGGGGGGGGGGGGGGGGGGGGGGGGGGGGGGGGGGGGGGGGGGGGGGGGGGGGGGGGGGGGGGGGGGGGGGGGGGGGGGGTGGGGGGGGGGGGGGGGGGGGGTGGGGGGGGGGGGGGGGGGGGGGGGGGGGGGGGGGGGGGGGGGGGGGGGGGGGGGGGGGGGGGGGGGGGGGGGGGGGGGGGGGGGGGTGGGGGGGGGGGGGGGGGGGGGGGGGGGGGGGGGGGGGGGGGGGGGGGGGGGGGGGGGGGGGGGGGGGGGGGGGGGGGGGGGGGGGGGGGGGGGGGGGGGGGGGGGGGGGGGGGGGGGGGGGGGGGGGGGGGGGGGGGGGGGGGTGGGGGGGGGGGGGGGGGGGGGGGGGGGGGGGGGGGGGGGGGGGGGGGGGGGGGGGGGGGGGGGGGGTGGGGGGGGGGGGGGGGGGGGGGGGGGGGGGGGGGGGGGGGGGGGGGGGGGGGGGGGGGGGGGTGGGGGGGGGGGGGGGGGGGGGGGGGGGGGGGGGGGGGGGTGGGGGGGGGGGGGGGGGGGGGGGGGGGGGGGGGGGGGGGGGGGGGGGGGGGGGGGGGGGGGGGGGGGTGGGGGGGGGGGGGGGGGGGGGGGGGGGGGGGGGGGGGGGGGGGGGGGGGGGGGGGGGGGGGGGGGGGGGGGGGGGGGGGGGGGGGGGGGGGGGGGGGGGGGGGGGGGGGGGGGGGGGGGGGGGGGGGGGGGGGGGGGGGGGGGGGGGGGGGGGGGGGGGGGGGGGGGGGGGGGGGGGGGGGGGGGGGGGGGGGGGGGGGGGGGGGGGGGGGGGGGGGGGGGGGGGGGGGGGGGGGGGGGGGGGGGGGGGGGGGGGGGGGGGGGGGGGGGGGGGGGGGGGGGGGGGGGGGGGGGGGGGGGGGGGGGGGGGGGGGGGGGGGGGGGGGGGGGGGGGGGGGGGGGGGGGGGGGGGGGGGGGGGGGGGGGGGGGGGGGGGGGGGGGGGGGGGGGGGGGGGGGTGGGGGGGGGGGGGGGGGGGGGTGGGGGGGGGGGGGGGGGGGGGGGGGGGGGGGGGGGGGGGGGGGGGGGGGGGGGGGGGGGGGGGGGGGGGGGGGGGGGGGGGGGGGGGGGTGGGGGGGGGGGGGGGGGGGGGGGGGGGGGGGGGGGGGGGGGGGGGGGTGGGGGGGGGGGGGGGGGGGGGGGGGGGGGGGGGGGGGGGGGGGGGGGGGGGGGGGGGGGGGGGGGGGGGGGGGGGGGGGGGGGGGGGGGGGGGGGGGGGGGGGGGGGGGGGGGGGGGGGGGGGGGGGGGGGGGGGGGGGGGGGGGGGGGGGGGGGGGGGGGGGGGGGGGGGGGGGGGGGGGGGGGGGGGGGGGGGGTGGGGGGGGGGGGGGGGGGGGGGGGGGGGGGGGGGGGGGGGGGGGGGGGGGGGGGGGGGGGGGGGGGGGTGGGGGGGGGGGGGGGGGGGGGGGGGGGGGGGGGGGGGGGGGTGGGGGGGGGGGGGGGGGGGGGGGGGGGGGGGGGGGGGGGGGGGGGGGTGGGGGGGGGGGGGGGGGGGGGGGGGGGGGGGGGGGGGGGGGGGGGGGGGGGGGGGGGGGGGGGGGGGGGGGGGGGGGGGGGGGGGGGGGTGGGGGGGGGGGGGGGGGGGGGGGGGGGGGGGGGGGGGGGGGGGGGGGGGGGGGGGGGGGGGGGGGGTGGGGGGGGGGGGGGGGGGGGGGGGGGGGGGGGGGGGGGGGGGGGGGGGGGGGGGGGGGGGGGGGGGGGGGGGGGGGGGGGGGGGGGGGGGGGGGGGGGGGGGGGGGGGGGGGGGGGGGGGGGGGGGGGGGGGGGGGGGGGGGGGGGGGGGGGGGTGGGGGGGGGGGGGGGGGGGGGGGGGGGGGGGGGGGGGGGGGGGGGGGGGGGGGGGGGGGGGGGGGGGGGGGGGGGGGGGGGGGGGGGGGGGGGGGGGGGGGGGGGGGTGGGGGGGGGGGGGGGGGGGGGGGGGGGGGGGGGGGGGGGGGGGGGGGGGGGGGGGGGGGGGGGGGGGGGGGGGGGGGGGGGGGTGGGGGGGGGGGGGGGGGGGGGGGGGGGGGGGGGGGGGGGGGGGGGGGGGGGGGGGGGGGGGGGGGGGGGGGGGTGGGGGGGGGGGGGGGGGGGGGGGGGGGGGGGGGGGGGGGGGGGGGGGGGGGGGGGGGGGGGGGGGGGGGGGGGGGGGGGGGGGGGGGGGGGGGGGGGGGGGGGGGGGGGGGGGGGGGGGGGGGGGGGGGGGGGGGGGGGGGGGGGGGGGGGGGGGGGGGGGGGGGGGGGGGGGGGGGGGGGGGGGGGGGGGGGGGGGGGGGGGGGGGGGTGGGGGGGGGGGGGGGGGGGGGGGGGGGGGGGGGGGGGGGGGGGGGGGGGGGGGTGGGGGGGGGGGGGGGGGGGGGGGGGGGGGGGGGGGGGGGGGGGGGGGGGGGGGGGGGTGGGGGGGGGGGGGGGGGGGGGGGGGGGGGGGGGGGGGGGGGGGGGGGGGGGGGGGGGGGGGGGGGGGGGGGGGGGGGGGGGGGGGTGGGGGGGGGGGGGGGGGGGGGGGGGGGGGGGGGGGGGGGGGGGGGGGGGGGGGGGGGGGGGGGGGGGGGGGGGGGGGGGGGGGGGGGGGGGGGGGGGGGGGGGGGGGGGGGGGGGGGGGGGGGGGGGGGGGGGGGGGGGGGGGGGGGGGGGGGGGGGGGGGGGGGGGGGGGGGGGGGGGGGGGGGGGGGGGGGGGGGGGGGGGGGGGGGGGGGGGGGGGGGGGGGGGGGGGGGGGGGGGGGGGGGGGGGGGGGGGGGGGGGGGGGGGGGGGGGGGGGGGGGGGGGGGGGGGGGGGGGGGGGGGGGGGGGGGGGGGGGGGGGGGGGGGGGGGGGGGGGGGGGGGGGGGGGGGGGGGGGTGGGGGGGGGGGGGGGGGGGGGGGGGGGGGGGGGGGGGGGGGGGGGGGTGGGGGGGGGGGGGGGGGGGGGGGGGGGGGGGGGGGGGGGGGGGGGGGGGGGGGGGGGGGGGGGGGGGGGGGGGGGGGGGGGGTGGGGGGGGGGGGGGGGGGGGGGGGGGGGGGGGGGGGGGGGGGGGGGGGGGGGGGGGGGGGGGGGGGGGGGGGGGGGGGGGGGGGGGGGGGGGGGGGGGGGGGGGGGGGGGGGGGGGGGGGGGGGGGGGGGGGGGGGGGGGGGGGGGGGGGGGGGGGGGGGGGGGGGGGTGGGGGGGGGGGGGGGGGGGGGGGGGGGGGGGGGGGGGGGGGGGGGGGGGGGGGGGGGGGGGGGGGGGGGGGGGGGGGGGTGGGGGGGGGGGGGGGGGGGGGGGGGGGGGGGGGGGGGGGGGGGGGGGGGGGGGGGGGGGGGGGGGGGGGGGGGGGGGGGGGGGGGGGGGGGGGGGGGGGGTGGGGGGGGGGGGGGGGGGGGGGGGGGGGGGGGGGGGGGGGGGGGGGGGGGGGGGGGGGGGGGGGGGGGGGGGGGGGGGGGGGGGGGGGGGGGGGGGGGGGGGGGGGGGGGGTGGGGGGGGGGGGGGGGGGGGGGGGGGGGGGGGGGGGGGGGGGGGGGGGGGGGGGGGGGGGGGGGGGGGGGTGGGGGGGGGGGGGGGGGGGGGGGGGGGGGGGGGGGGGGGGGGGGGGGGGGGGGGGGGGGGGGGGGGGGGGGGGGGGGGGGGGGGGGGGGGGGGGGGGGGGGGGGGGGGGGGGGGGGGGGGGGGGGGGGGGGGGGGGGGGGGGGGGGGGGGGGGGGGGGGGGGGGGGGGGGGGGGGGGGGGGGGGGGGGGGGGGGGGGGGGGGGGGGGGGGGGGGGGGGGGGGGGGGGGGGGGGGGGGGGGGGGGGGGGGGGGGGGGGTGGGGGGGGGGGGGGGGGGGGGGGGGGGGGGGGGGGGGGGGGGGGTGGGGGGGGGGGGGGGGGGGGGGGGGGGGGGGGGGGGGGGGGGGGGGGGGGGGGGGGGGGGGGGGGGGGGGGGGGGGGGGGGGGGGGGGGGGGGGGGGGGGGGGGGGGGGGGGGTGGGGGGGGGGGGGGGGGGGGGGGGGGGGGGGGGGGGGGGGGGGGGGGGGGGGGGGGGGGGGGGGGGGGGGGGGGGGGGTGGGGGGGGGGGGGGGGGGGGGGGGGGGGGGGGGGGGGGGGGGGGGGGGGGGGGGGGGGGGGGGGGGGGGGGGGGGGGGGGGGGGGGGGGGGGGGGGGGGGGGGGGGGGGGGGGGGGGGGGGGGTGGGGGGGGGGGGGGGGGGGGGGGGGGGGGGGGGGGGGGGGGGGGGGGGGGGGGGGGGGGGGGGGGGGGGGGGGGGGGGGGGGGGGGGGGGGGGGGGGGGGGGGGGGGGGGGGGGGGGGGGGGGGGGGGGGGGGGGGGGGGGGGGGGGGGGGGGGGGGGGGGGGGGGGGGGGGGGGGGGGGGGGGGGGGGGGGGGGGGGGGGGGTGGGGGGGGGGGGGGGGGGGGGGGGGGGGGGGGGGGGGGGGGGGGGGGGGGGGGGGGGGGGGGGGGTGGGGGGGGGGGGGGGGGGGGGGGGGGGGGGGGGGGGGGGGGGGGGGGGGGGGGGGGGGGGGGGGGGGGGGGGGGGGGGGGGGGGGGGGGGGTGGGGGGGGGGGGGGGGGGGGGGGGGGGGGGGGGGGGGGGGGGGGGGGGGGGGGGGGGGGGGGGGGGGGGGGGGGGGGGGGGGGGGGGGGGGGGGGGGGGGGGGGGGGGGGGGGGGGGGGGGGGGGGGGGGGGGGGGGGGGGGGGGGGGGGGGGTGGGGGGGGGGGGGGGGGGGGGGGGGGGGGGGGGGGGGGGGGGGGGGGGGGGGGGGGGGGGGGGGGGGGTGGGGGGGGGGGGGGGGGGGGGGGGGGGGGGGGGGGGGGGGGGGGGGGGGGGGGGGGGGGGGGGGGGGGGGGTGGGGGGGGGGGGGGGGGGGGGGGGGGGGGGGGGGGGGGGGGGGGGGGGGGGGGGGGGGGGGGGGGGGGGGGGGGGGGGGGGGGGGGGGGGGGGGGGGGGGGGGGGGTGGGGGGGGGGGGGGGGGGGGGGGGGGGGGGGGGGGGGGGGGGGGTGGGGGGGGGGGGGGGGGGGGGGGGGGGGGGGGGGGGGGGGGGGGGGGGGGGGGGGGGGGGGGGGGGGGGGGGGGGGGGGGGGGGGGGGGGGGGGGGGGGGGGGGTGGGGGGGGGGGGGGGGGGGGGGGGGGGGGGGGGGGGGGGGGGGGGGGGGTGGGGGGGGGGGGGGGGGGGGGGGGGGGGGGGGGGGGGGGGGGGGGGGGGGGGGGGGGGGGGGGGGGGGGGGGGGGGGGGGGGGGGGGGGGGGGGGGGGGGGGGGGGGGGGGGGGGTGGGGGGGGGGGGGGGGGGGGGGGGGGGGGGGGGGGGGGGTGGGGGGGGGGGGGGGGGGGGGGGGGGGGGGGGGGGGGGGGGGGGGGGGGGGGGGGGGGGGGGGGGGGGGGGGGGGGGGGGGGGGGTGGGGGGGGGGGGGGGGGGGGGGGGGGGGGGGGGGGGGGGGGGGGGGGGGGGGGGGGGGGGGGGGGGGGGGGGGGGGGGGGGGGGGGGGGGGGGGGGGGGGGGGGGGGGGGGGGGGGGGGGGGGGGGGGGGGGGGGGGGGGGGGGGGGGGGGGGGGGGGGGGGGGGGGGGGGGGGGGGGGGGGGGGGGGGGGGGGGGGGGGGGGGGGGGGGGGGGGGGGGGGGGGGGGGGGGGGGGGGGGGGGGGGGGGGGGGGGGGGGGGGGGGGGGGGGGGGGGGGGGGGGGGGGGGGGGGGGGGGGGGGGGGGGGGGGGGGGGGGGGGGGGGGGGGGGGGGGGGGGTGGGGGGGGGGGGGGGGGGTGGGGGGGGGGGGGGGGGGGGGGGGGGGGGGGGGGGGGGGGGGGGGGGGGGGGGGGGGGGGGGGGGGGGGGGGGGGGGGGGGGGGGGGGGGGGGGGGGGGGGGGGGGGGGGGGGGGGGGGGGGGGGGGGGGGGGGGGGGGGGGGGGGGGGGGGGGGGGGGGTGGGGGGGGGGGGGGGGGGGGGGGGGGGGGGGGGGGGGGGGGGGGGGGGGGGGGGGGGGGGGGGGGGGGGGGGGGGGGGGGGGGGGGGGGGGGGGGGGGGGGGGGGGGGGGGGGGGGGGGGGGTGGGGGGGGGGGGGGGGGGGGGGGGGGGGGGGGGGGGGGGGGGGGGGGGGGGGGGGGGGGGGGGGGGGGGGGGGGGGGGGGGGGGGGGGGGGGGGGGGGGGGGGGGGGGGGGGGGGGGGGGGGGGGGGGGGGGGGGGGGGGGGGGGGGGGGGGGGGGGGGGGGGGGGGGGGGTGGGGGGGGGGGGGGGGGGGGGGGGGGGGGGGGGGGGGGGGGGGGGGGGGGGGGGGGGGGGGGGGGGGGGGGGGGGGGGGGGGGGGGGGGGGGGGGGGGGGGGGGGGGGGGGGGGGGGGGGGGGGGGGGGGGGGGGGGGGGGGGGGGGGGGGGGGGGGGGGGGGGGGGGGGGGGGGGGGGGGGGGGGGGGGGGGGGGGGGGGGGGGGGGGGGGGGGGGGGGGGGGGGGGGGGGGGGGGGGGGGGGGGGGGGGGGGGGGGGGGGGGGGGGGGGGGGGGGGGGGGGGGGGGGGGGGGGGGGGGGGGGGGGGGGGGGGGGGGGGGGGGGGGGGGGGGGGGGGGGGGGGGGGGGGGGGGGGGGGGGGGGGGGGTGGGGGGGGGGGGGGGGGGGGGGGGGGGGGGGGGGGGGGGGGGGGGGGGGGGGGGGGGGGGGGGGGGGGGGGGGGGGGGGGGGGGGGGGGGGGGGGGGGGGGGGGGGGGGGGGGGGGGGGGGGGGGGGGGGGGGGGGGGGGGGGGGGGGGGGGGGGGGGGGGGGGGGGGGGGGGGGGGGGGGGGGGGGGGGGGGGGGGGGGGGGGGGGGGGGGGGGGGGGGGGGGGGGGGGGGGGGGGGGGGGGGGGGGGGGGGGGGGGGGGGGGGGGGGGGGGGGGGGGGGGGGGGGGGGGGGGGGGGGGGGGGGGGGGGGGGGGGGGGGGGGGGGGGGGGGGGGGGGGGGGGGGGGGGGTGGGGGGGGGGGGGGGGGGGGGGGGGGGGGGGGGGGGGGGGGGGGGGGGGGGGGGGGGGGGGGGGGGGGGGGGGGGGGGGGGGGGGGGGGGGGGGGGGGGGGGGGGGGGGGGGGGGGGGGGGGGGGGGGGGGGGGCGTTGC
>NW_022983434.1:0-24776 GCF_011762595.2 Tursiops truncatus | reverse complement strand
CCCAGGTGCGCCTGGGGGTACTCAGTGTTGCTGCCGGCAACAGGGTGCCCACGCTAGCCTCCTAGGTGTCCAGAAAACTGTGCTGCCGTAAAGGTTCGCAGAGCACAGGCCACCGGCTCGTGGAAACTGCTGCACGCCGCGCTTTCTGCACCGGCAAATCAGGGCCTTACTTCCAGGCATGTGTTTCTGCTGGGTGTGCCGTCAGCGACACCGCATGGCAAGATGCTGACTTTCTCCTCGAGCAGAGTGACTCCAGGTACGAGGGCCTCGAAACAGTCAAAGCAGAGTGTTATCACATGGCAGCTCACACAAGGGCCATGACAAAGTCTTCCTGAGCACTTCGGACTCAGCAGCAATGTTGTCCTGAGGCCGTTCGAGGTCTCTGGAAATGTAGCTCTCCTCAAGGAACGTACAGTGTGTTGCCCGTCTCTAGGCACGCACAGAGGGCCTCCAGGGATCAACAAATGGGACTCGAAGTTTCGCAGCCGGCAAGCAGGGGTCTGGAGGTACTCAGTGAACTTGGAGGGGAAATGATGCATACCCGAGAGACTAGGAGTCCTCAGAAGTGTAATTCCTTCAGTAATAAAGCATATAAGCGACTAAGAACTCATGGAAAGAGCTGAATGCCTCCGTATCTACATGGGTACTAAAGGTCTGAGCTGGAGGCAAGTTCACACGTTGCGTTTCCTTTTAGCGCTAGAGCTTGTCAGGGTGACCACACCACAGGCGCAGAAGCACCTGGTTTACACAGCAAATTCATTTTCACCCCAGAAGCATTCTTACAGTGTTTAAAGGCCTGTCAAGTGCAGGGAATGTCAGGCAGCTTCAAGGCAGCATGAATGCAGCCTTCAAAATGGGAAAGCAAGGCTAGTTCCAGCAGGCCCCCGTTTCCAATGGGCACACTCAGCATAACCCCATTGTGGTTTATAACAAGTCCAAAGAGACACAGGTTACCCTGTGTTTCCTTCCCTGAATCAGCTTCTCGAAGTAGGGTGTTCTGCATCAAGCGAACTGGCCTAACCAAGGAACGTCCGTAGCTGCTCCTCTGGGCCTGTGGCTATTCAAAAGCCTGCAGTGCCGCAGGAAGAACAGGACTTAAACTGCAGTCAGAACGCAAGCCGACCTTCCTCTAGGAGGCACGGTGACTTCAGGCAGGAGGTCCTGGATGGAATGCGAAGCCGAGGGTTACTCTGAGTGCGCTCAGACTAGGGCAACGCCTAAGACTTCTACGCCATGTGGGACGTGCCAGAACGGTGTTCGTGAACGTGCGCGAGTGCTGAGGAAATTAAGACGCTCCAAAAGAGAGTGCAGTGCGTTTTCCCTAGCTCGGCAAGCACAGAGGGGCTCTAAAGGGCTACGGGACTGGATGTTGCTTAGCAGACCCAGGTGCGCCTGGGGCTATTCAGTGTTCCTGCCGGCAACAGGGTGCCCACGCTAGCTTCCTAGGTGTCCACGTTAAAGGTACGCAGAGCACAGGCCACCGGCTCATGGAAACTGCTGCACGCCTCCGCTTCTGCATGGCAAATCAGGGCCTTACTTCCAGGCATGTGTTTCTGCTGGGTGTGCCGTCAGCGACACCGCATGGCAAGATGCTGACTTTCTCCTCGAGCAGAGTGACTGCAGGTACGAGGGCCTCGAAACAGTCAAAGCAGAGTGTTATCACATGGCAGCTCACACAAGGGCCATGACAAAGTCTTCCTGAGCACTTCGGACTCAGCAGCAATGTTGTCCTGAGGCCGTTCGAGGTCTCTGGAAATGTAGCTCTCCTCAAGGAACGTACAGTGTGTTGCCCGTCTCTAGGCACGCACAGAGGGCCTCCGAGGGATCAACAAATGGGAGTGGAAGTTTCGCAGCCGGCAAGCAGGGGACTGGATGTACTCAGTGAACTTGGAGGGGAAATGATGCATACCCGATAGGCCAGGAGTCCTCAGAAGTGTACTTCCTTTAAATAAAGCATATAAGTGACTAAGAACTCATGGAAAGAGCTGAATGCCTCCGTAATCTACATGGGTACTAAAGGCCTAAGCTGGAGGCAAGTTCACACGTTGAGTTTCCTTTAGCGCTAGAGCTTGTCAGGGTGACCACACCACAGGCGCAGAAGCACCTGGTTTACACAAGCAAATTCATTTTCACCCCAGAAGCATTCTTACAGTGTTTACAGGCCTGTCAAGAGCAGGGAATGTCAGGCAGCTTCAAGGCAGCATGAATGCAGCCTTCAAATGGGAAAGCAAGGCTAGTTCCAGCAGGCCCCCGTTTCCATGGGCACACTCAGCATACCCCACTGTGGGTTTATAACAAGTCCAAAGAGACACAGGTACCCCTGTGTGTCCTTTCCTGAATCAGCTTCTCGAAGTAGAGTGTGTCTGCATCAAGCGAACTGCCTCAACCAAGGAACGCCGTAGCTGCTCCTCTGGGCCTGTGGCTATTCAAAAGCCTGCAGTGCCACAGGAAGAACAGACTTAAACTGCAGTCAGAACGCAAGCCGACTTCCTCTAGGAGGCACGGTGATTTCAGGGCAGGAGGTTCCCAGATGGAATGCGAAGCCGAGGGTTACTCTGAGTGCTGCTCAGACTAGGGCAACGCCTAAGACTTCTACGCCACTGTGGGACGTGCCAGAACGGTGTTCGTGAACGTGCCCGAGTGCTGAGGAAATTAAGACGCTCCAAAAGAGAGTGCAGTGCGTTTCCCTATGCTCGGCAAGCACAGAGGGGCTCTAAAGGGCTACGGGACTGGATGTTGCTTAGCAGACCCAGGTGCGCCTGGGGTACTCAGTGTTGCTGCCGGCAACAGGGTGCCCACGCTAGCCTCCTAGGTGTCCAGAAAATTGTGCTGCCGTTAAAGGTTCGCAGAGCACAGACCACCGGCTCGTGGAAACTGCTGCACGCCGCCGCTTCTGCACCGGCAAATCAGGGCCTTACTTCCAGGCATGTGTTTCTGCTGGGGTGTGCCGTCAGCGACACCGCATGGCAAGATGCTGACTTTCTCCTCGAGCAGAGTGACTGCAGGTACGAGGGCCTCGAAACAGTCAAAGCAGAGTGTTATCACATGGCAGCTCACACAAGGGCCATGACAAAGTCTTCCTGAGCACTTCGGACTCACCAGCAATGTTGTCCTGAGGCCGTTCGAGGTCTCTGGAAATGTAGCTCTCCTCAAGGAACGTACAGTGTGTTGCCCGTCTCTAGGCACGCACAGAGGGCCTCCGAGGGATCAACAAATGGGAGTGGAAGTTTCGCAGCCGGCAAGCAGGGGTACTGGAGGTACTCAGTGAACTTGGAGGGGAAATGATGCATACCCGAGAGGCCAGGAGTCCTCAGAAGTGTACTTCCTTTAAAATAAAGCATATAAGTGACTAAGAACTCATGGAAAGAGCTGAGTGCCTCCGTATCTACATGGGTACTAAAGGCTAAGCTGGAGGCAAGTTCACACGTTGAGTTTCCTTTTAGCGCTAGAGCTTGTCAGGGTGACCACACCACAGGCGCAGAAGCACCTGGTTTACACAGCAAATTCATTTTCACCCCAGAAGCATTCTTACAGTGTTACAGGCCTGTCAAGAGCAGGGAATGTCAGGCAGCTTCAAGGCAGCATGAATGCAGCCTTCAAAATGGGAAAGCAAGGCTAGTTCCAGCAGGCCCCCGTTTCCATGGGCACACTCAGCATACCCCACTGTGGTTTCTAACAAGTCCAAAGAGACACAGGTTACCCTGTGTGTCTTTCCCTGAATCAGCTTCTCGAAGTAGAGTGTTCTGCATCAAGCGAACTGCCTCAACCAAGGAACGCCGTAAGCTGCTCCTCTGGGCCTGTGGCTATTCAAAAGCCTGCAGTGCCACAGGAAGAACAGGACTTAAACTGCAGTCAGAACGCAAGCCGACTTCCTCTAGGAGGCACGGTGATTTCAGGCAGGAGGTCCCAGATGGAATGCGAAGCCGAGGGTTACTCTGAGTGCTGCTCAGACTAGGGCAACGCCTAAGACTTCTACGCCACGTGGGACGTGCCAGAACGGTTGTTCGTGAACGTGCCCGAGTGCTGAGGAAATTAAGACGCTCCAAAAGAGAGTGCAGTGCGTTTCCCTATGCTCGGCAAGCACAGAGGGGCTCTAAAGGGCTACGGGACTGGATGTTGCTTAGCAGACCCAGGTGCGCCTGGGGTACTCAGTGTTGCTGCCGGCAACAGGGTGCCCACGCTAGCCTCCTAGGTGTCCAGAAAACTGTGCTGCCGTTAAAGGTTCGCAGAGCACAGACCACCGGCTCGTGGAAACTGCTGCACGCCGCCGCTTCTGCACCGGCAAATCAGGGCCTTACTTCCAGGCATGTGTTTCTGCTGGGTGTGCCGTCAGCGACACCGCATGGCAAGATGCTGACTTTCTCCTCGAGCAGAGTGACTCCAGGTACGAGGGCCTCGAAACAGTCAAAGCAGAGTGTTATCACATGGCAGCTCACACAAGGGCCATGACAAAGTCTTCCTGAGCACTTCGGACTCAGCAGCAATGTTGTCCTGAGGCCGTTCGAGGTCTCTGGAAATGTAGCTCTCCTCAAGGAACGTACAGTGTGTTGCCCGTCTCTAGGCACGCACAGAGGGCCTCCAAGGGATCAACAAATGGGACTCGAAGTTTCGCAGCCGGCACGCCGGGGTCTGGAGGTACTCAGTGAACTTGGAGGGGAAATGATGCATACCCGAGAGGACTAGGAGTCCCTCAGAAGTGTAATTCCTTCATAATAAAGCATATAAGCGACTAAGAACTCATGGAAAGAGCTGAATGCCTCCGTATCTACATGGGTACTAAAGGTCTGAGCTGGAGGCAAGTTCACACGTTGCGTTTCCTTTTAGCGCTAGAGCTTGTCAGGGTGACCACACCACAGGCGCAGAAGCACCTGGTTTACACAGCAAATTCATTTTCACCCCAGAAGCATTCTTACAGTGTTTAAAGGCCTGTCAAGTGCAGGGAATGTCAGGCAGCTTCAAGGCAGCATGAATGCAGCCTTCAAAACGGAAAGCAAGGCTAGTTCCAGCAGGCCCCCGTTTCCATGGGCACACTCAGCATACCCCATTGTGGTTTATAACAAGTCCAAAGAGACACAGGTTACCCTGTGTTTCCTTCCCTGAATCAGCTTCTCGAAGTAGGGTGTTCTGCATCAAGCGAACTGCCTCAACCAAGGAACGCCGTAGCTGCTCCTCTGGGCCTGTGGCTATTCAAAAGCCTGCAGTGCCGCAGGAAGAACAGGACTTAAACTGCAGTCAGAAACGCAAGCCGACTTCCTCTAGGAGGCATCGGTGACTTCAGGCAGGAGGTCCTGGATGGAATGCGAAGCCGAGGGTTACTCTGAGTGCAGCTCAGACTAGGGCAACGCCTAAGACTTCTACGCCATGTGGGACGTGCCAGAACGGTGTTCGTGAACGTGCGCGAGTGCTGAGGAAATTAAGACGCTCCAAAAGAGAGTGCAGTGCGTTTCCCTAGCTCGGCAAGCACAGAGGGGCTCTAAAGGGCTACGGGACTGGATGTTGCTTAGCAGACCCAGGTGCGCCTGGGGCTATTCAGTGTTCCTGCCGGCAACAGGGTGCCCACGCTAGCTTCCTAGGTGTCCACGTTAAAGGTACGCAGAGCACAGGCCACCGGCTCATGGAAACTGCTGCACGCCTCCGCTTCTGCATGGCAATCAGGGCCTTACTTCCAGGCATGTGTTTCTGCTGGGTGTGCCGTCAGCGACACCGCATGGCAAGATGCTGACTTTCTCCTCGAGCAGAGTGACTGCAGGTACGAGGGCCTCGAAACAGTCAAAGCAGAGTGTTATCACATGGCAGCTCACACAAGGGCCATGACAAAGTCTTCCTGAGCACTTCGGACTCACCAGCAATGTTGTCCTGAGGCCGTTCGAGGTCTCTGGAAATGTAGCTCTCCTCAAGGAACGTACAGTGTGTTGCCCGTCTCTAGGCACGCACAGAGGGCCTCCGAGGGATCAACAAATGGGAGTGGAAGTTTCGCCAGCCGGCAAGCAGGGGACTGGATGTACTCAGTGAACTTGGAGGGGAAATGATGCATACCCGATAGGCCAGGAGTCCTCAGAAGTGTACTTCCTTTAAAATAAAGCATATAAGTGACTAAGAACTCATGGAAAGAGCTGAAGTGCCTCCGTATCTACATGGGTACTAAAGGCCTAAGCTGGAGGCAAGTTCACACGTTGAGTTTCCTTTTAGCGCTAGAGCTTGTCAGGGTGACCACACCACAGGCGCAGAAGCACCTGGTTTACACAGCAAATTCATTTTCACCCCAGAAGCATTCTTACAGTGTTTACAGGCCTGTCAAGAGCAGGGAATGTCAGGCAGCTTCAAGGCAGCATGAATGCAGTCTTCAAAATGGGAAAGCAAGGCTAGTTCCAGCAGGCCCCCGTTTCCATGGGCACACTCAGCATACCCCACTGTGGTTTCTAACAAGTCCAAAGAGACACAGGTTACCCTGTGTGTCTTTCCCTGAAATCAGCTTCTCGAGTAGAGTGTTCTGCATCAAGCGAACTGCCTCAACCAAGGAACGCCGTAGCTGCTCCTCTGGGCCTGTGGCTATTCAAAAGCCTGCAGTGCCACAGGAAGAACAGGACTTAAACTGCAGTCAGAACGCAAGCCGACTTCCTCTAGGAGGCACGGTGATTTCAGGCAGGAGGTCCCAGATGGAATGCGAAGCCGAGGGTTACTCTGAGTGCTGCTCAGACTAGGGCAACGCCTAAGACTTCTACGCCACGTGGGACGTGCCAGAACGGTGTTCGTGAACGTGCCCGAGTGCTGAGGAAATTAAGACGCTCCAAAAGAGAGTGCAGTGCGTTTCCCTATGCTCGGCAAGCACAGAGGGGCTCTAAAGGGCTACGGGACTGGATGTTGCTTAGCAGACCCAGGTGCGCCTGGGGGTACTCAGTGTTGCTGCCGGCAACAGGGTGCCCACGCTAGCCTCCTAGGTGTCCAGAAAACTGTGCTGCCGTTAAAGGTTCGCAGAGCACAGGCCACCGCTCGTGGAAACTGCTGCACGCCGCCGCTTCTGCACCGGCAAATCAGGGCCTTACTTCCAGGCATGTGTTTCTGCTGGGTGTGCCGTCAGCGACACCGCATGGCAAGATGCTGACTTTCTCCTCGAGCAGAGTGACTCCAGGTACGAGGGCCTCGAAACAGTCAAAGCAGAGTGTTATCACATGGCAGCTCACACAAGGGCCATGACAAAGTCTTCCTGAGCACTTCGGACTCAGCAGCAATGTTGTCCTGAGGCCGTTCGAGGTCTCTGGAAATGTAGCTCTCCTCAAGGAACGTACAGTGTGTTGCCCGTCTCTAGGCACGCACAGAGGGCCTCCAAGGGATCAACAAATGGGACTCGAAGTTTCGCAGGCCGGCACGCCGGGGTCTGGAGGTACTCAGTGAACTTGGAGGGGAAATGATGCATACCCGAGAGGACTAGGAGTCCTCAGAAGTGTAATTCCTTCATAATAAAGCATATAAGCGACTAAGAACTCATGGAAAGAGCTGAATGCCTCCGTATCTACATGGGTACTAAAGGTCTGAGCTGGAGGCAAGTTCACACGTTGCGTTTCCTTTTAGCGCTAGAGCTTGTCAGGGTGACCACACCACAGGCGCAGAAGCACCTGGTTTACACAGCAAATTCATTTTCACCCCAGAAGCATTCTTACAGTGTTTAAAGGCCTGTCAAGTGCAGGGAATGTCAGGCAGCTTCAAGGCAGCATGAATGCAGCCTTCAAAATGGGAAAGCAAGGCTAGTTCCAGCAGGCCCCCGTTTCCATGGGCACACTCAGCATAACCCCATTGTGGTTTATAACAAGTCCAAAGAGACACAGGTTACCCTGTGTTTCCTTCCCTGAATCAGCTTCTCGAAGTAGGGTGTTCTGCATCAAGCGAACTGCCTCAACCAAGGAACGCCGTAGCTGCTCCTCTGGGCCTGTGGCTATTCAAAAGCCTGCAGTGCCGCAGGAAGAACAGGACTTAAACTGCAGTCAGAACGCAAGCCGACTTCCTCTAGGAGGCACGGTGACTTCAGGCAGGAGGTCCTGGATGGAATGCGAAGCCGAGGGTTACTCTGAGTGCAGCTCAGACTAGGGCAACGCCTAAGACTTCTACGCCATGTGGGACGTGCCAGAACGGTGTTCGTGAACGTGCGCGAGTGCTGAGGAAATTAAGACGCTCCAAAAAGAGAGTGCAGTGCGTTTCCCTAGCTCGGCAATGCACAGAGGGGCTCTAAAGGGCTACGGGACTGGATGTTGCTTAGCAGACCCAGGTGCGCCTGGGGCTATTCAGTGTTCCTGCCGGCAACAGGGTGCCCACGCTAGCTTCCTAGGTGTCCACGTTAAAGGTACGCAGAGCACAGGCCACCGGCTCATGGAAACTGCTGCACGCCTCCGCTTCTGCATGGCAAATCAGGGCCTTACTTCCAGGCATGTGTTTCTGCTGGGTGTGCCGTCAGCGACACCGCATGGCAAGATGCTGACTTTCTCCTCGAGCAGAGTGACTGCAGGTACGAGGGCCTCGAAACAGTCAAAGCAGAGTGTTATCACATGGCAGCTCACACAAGGGCCATGACAAAGTCTTCCTGAGCACTTCGGACTCACCAGCAATGTTGTCCTGAGGCCGTTCGAGGTCTCTGGAAATGTAGCTCTCCTCAAGGAACGTACAGTGTGTTGCCCGTCTCTAGGCACGCACAGAGGGCCTCCGAGGGATCAACAAATGGGAGCTGGAAGTTTCGCAGCCGGCAAGCAGGGGACTGGATGTACTCAGTGAACTTGGAGGGGAAATGATGCATACCCGATAGGCCAGGAGTCCTCAGAAGTGTACTTCCTTTAAAATAAAGCATATAAGTGACTAAGAACTCATGGAAAGAGCTGAATGCCTCCGTATCTACATGGGTACTAAAGGCCTAAGCTGGAGGCAAGTTCACACGTTGAGTTTCCTTTTAGCGCTAGAGCTTGTCAGGGTGACCACACCACAGGCGCAGAAGCACCTGGTTTACACAGCAAATTCATTTTCACCCCAGAAGCATTCTTACAGTGTTTACAGGCCTGTCAAGAGCAGGGAATGTCAGGCAGCTTCAAGGCAGCATGAATGCAGCCTTCAAAATGGGAAAGCAAGGCTAGTTCCAGCAGGCCCCCGTTTCCATGGGCACACTCAGCATACCCCACTGTGGTTTCTAACAAGTCCAAAGAGACACAGGTTACCCTGTGTGGTCTTTCCCTGAATCAGCTTCTCGAAGTAGAGTGTTCTGCATCAAGCGAACTGCCTCAACCAAGGAACGCCGTAGCTGCTCCTCTGGGCCTGTGGCTATTCAAAAGCCTGCAGTGCCACAGGAAGAACAGGACTTAAACTGCAGTCAGAACGCAAGCCGACTTCCTCTAGGAGGCACGGTGATTTCAGGCAGGAGGTCCCAGATGGAATGCGAAGCCGAGGGTTACTCTGAGTGCTGCTCAGACTAGGGGCAACGCCTAAGACTTCTACGCCATGTGGGACGTGCCAGAACGGTGTTCGTGAACGTGCCCGAGTGCTGAGGAAATTAAGACGCTCCAAAAGAGAGTGCAGTGCGTTTCCCTATGCTCGGCAAGCACAGAGGGGCTCTAAAGGGCTACGGGACTGGATGTTGCTTAGCAGACCCAGGTGCGCCTGGGGGTACTCAGTGTTGCTGCCGGCAACAGGGTGCCCACGCTAGCCTCCTAGGTGTCCAGAAAACTGTGCTGCCGTTAAAGGTTCGCAGAGCACAGACCACCGGCTCGTGGAAACTGCTGCACGCCGCCGCTTCTGCACCGGCAAATCAGGGCCTTACTTCCAGGCATGTGTTTCTGCTGGGTGTGCCGTCAGCGACACCGCATGGCAAGATGCTGACTTTCTCCTCGAGCAGAGTGACTCCAGGTACGAGGGCCTCGAAACAGTCAAAGCAGAGTGTTATCACATGGCAGCTCACACAAGGGCCATGACAAAGTCTTCCTGAGCACTTCGGACTCAGCAGCAATGTTGTCCTGAGGCCGTTCGAGGTCTCTGGAAATGTAGCTCTCCTCAAGGAACGTACAGTGTGTTGCCCGTCTCTAGGCACGCACAGAGGGCCTCCAAGGGATCAACAAATGGGACTCGAAGTTTCGCAGCCGGCACGCAGGGGTCTGGAGGTACTCAGTGAACTTGGAGGGGAAATGATGCATACCCGAGAGGACTAGGAGTCCTCAGAAGTGTAATTCCTTCATAATAAAGCGATATAAGCGACTAAGAACTCATGGAAAGAGCTGAATGCCTCCGTATCTACATGGGTACTAAAGGTCTAAGCTGGAGGCAAGTTCACACGTTGCGTTTCCTTTTAGCGCTAGAGCTTGTCAGGGTGACCACACCACAGGCGCAGAAGCACCTGGTTTACACAGCAAATTCATTTTCACCCCAGAAGCATTCTTACAGTGTTTAAAGGCCTGTCAAGTGCAGGGAATGTCAGGCAGCTTCAAGGCAGCATGAATGCAGCCTTCAAAATGGGAAAGCAAGGCTAGTTCCAGCAGGCCCCCGTTTCCATGGGCACACTCAGCATACCCATTGTGGTTTATAACAAGTCCAAAGAGACACAGGTTACCCTGTGTTTCCTTCCCTGAATCAGCTTCTCGAAGTAGGGTGTTCTGCATCAAGCGAACTGCCTCAACCAAGGAACGCCGTAGCTGCTCCTCTGGGCCTGTGGCTATTCAAAAGCCTGCAGTGCCGCAGGAAGAACAGGACTTAAACTGCAGTCAGAACGCAAGCCGACTTCCTCTAGGAGGCATGGTGACTTCAGGCAGGAGGTCCTGGATGGAATGCGAAGCCGAGGGTTACTCTGAGTGCAGCTCAGACTAGGGCAACGCCTAAGACTTCTACGCCATGTGGGACGTGCCAGAACGGTGTTCGTGAACGTGCGCGAGTGCTGAGGAAATTAAGACGCTCCAAAAGAGAATGCAGTGCGTTTCCCTAGCTCGGCATGCACAGAGGGGCTCTAAAGGGCTACGGGACTGGATGTTGCTTAGCAGACCCAGGTGCGCCTGGGGCTATTCAGTGTTCCTGCCGGCAACAGGGTGCCCACGCTAGCTTCCTAGGTGTCCACGTTAAAGGTACGCAGAGCACAGGCCACCGGCTCATGGAAACTGCTGCACGCCTCCGCTTCTGCATGGCAAATCAGGGCCTTACTTCCAGGCATGTGTTTCTGCTGGGTGTGCCGTCAGCGACACCGCATGGCAAGATGCTGACTTTCTCCTCGAGCAGAGTGACTGCAGGTACGAGGGCCTCGAAACAGTCAAAGCAGAGTGTTATCACATGGCAGCTCACACAAGGGCCATGACAAAGTCTTCCTGAGCACTTCGGACTCACCAGCAATGTTGTCCTGAGGCCGTTCGAGGTCTCTGGAAATGTAGCTCTCCTCAAGGAACGTACAGTGTTGCCCGTCTCTAGGCACGCACAGAGGGCCTCTGAGGGATCAACAAATGGGACGTCGAAGTTTCGCAGCCGGCAAGCAGGGGACTGGATGTACTCAGTGAACTTGGAGGGGAAATGATGCATACCCGATAGGCCAGGAGTCCTCAGAAGTGTACTTCCTTTAAAATAAAGCATATAAGTGACTAAGAACTCATGGAAAGAGCTGAATGCCTCCGTATCTACATGGGTACTAAAGGCCTAAGCTGTAGGCAAGTTCACACGTTGAGTTTCCTTTTAGCGCTAGAGCTTGTCAGGGTGACCACACCACAGGCGCAGAAGCACCTGGTTTACACAGCAAATTCATTTTCACCCCAGAAGCATTCTTAGAGTGTTTACAGGCCTGTCAAGAGCAGGGAATGTCAGGCAGCTTCAAGGCAGCATGAATGCAGCCTTCAAAATGGGAAAGCAAGGCTAGTTCCAGCAGGCCCCCGTTTCCATGGGCACACTCAGCATACCCCACTGTGGTTTCTAACAAGTCCAAAGAGACACAGGTTACCCTGTGTGTCTTTCCCTGAATCAGCTTCTCGAAGTAGAGTGTTCTGCATCAAGCGAACTGCCTCAACCAAGGAACGCCGTAGCTGCTCCTCTGGGCCTGTGGCTATTCAAAAGCCTGCAGTGCCACAGGAAGAACAAGGACTTAAACTGCAGTCAGAACGCAAGCCGACTTCCTCTAGGAGGCACGGTGATTTCAGGCAGGAGGTCTCAGATGGAATGCGAAGCCGAGGGTTACTCTGAGTGCTGCTCAGACTAGGGCAACGCCTAAGACTTCTACGCCACGTGGGACGTGCCAGAACGGTGTTCGTGAACGTGCCCGAGTGCTGAGGAAATTAAGACGCTCCAAAAGAGAGTGCAGTGCGTTTCCCTATGCTCGGCAAGCACAGAGGGGCTCTAAAGGGCTACGGGACTGGATGTTGCTTAGCAGACCCAGGTGCGCCTGGGGGTACTCAGTGTTGCTGCCGGCAACAGGGTGCCCACGCTAGCCTCCTAGGTGTCCAGAAAACTGTGCTGCCGTTAAAGGTTCGCAGAGCACAGACCACCGGCTCGTGGAAACTGCTGCACGCCGCCGCTTCTGCACCGGCAAATCAGGGCCTTACTTCCAGGCATGTGTTTTCTGCTGGGTGTGCCGACAGCGACACCGCAATGGCAAGATGCTGACTTTCTCCTCGAGCAGAGTGACTCCAGGTACGAGGGCCTCGAAACAGTCAAAGCAGAGTGTTATCACAATGGCAGCTCACACAAGGGCCATGACAAAGTCTTCCTGAGCACTTCGGACTCAGCAGCAATGTTGTCCTGAGGCCGTTCGAGGTCTCTGGAAATGTAGCTCTCCTCAAGGAACGATACAGTGTGTTGCCCGTCTCTAGGCACGCACAGAGGGCCTCCAAGGGATCAACAATGGGACTCGAAGTTTCGCAGCCGGCACGCAGGGGTCTGGAGGTACTCAGTGAACTTGGAGGGGAAATGATGCATACCCGATAGGACTAGGAGTCCTCAGAAGTGTACTTCCTTTAAATAAAGCATATAAGTGACTAAGAACTCATGGAAAGAGCTGAATGCCTCCGTATCTACATGGGTACTAAAGGCCTAAGCTGGAGGCAAGTTCACACGTTGAGTTTCCTTTTAGCGCTAGAGCTTGTCAGGGTGACCACACCACAGGCGCAGAAGCACCTGGTTTACACAGCAAATTCATTTTCACCCCAGAAGCATTCTTACAGTGTTTACAGGCCTGTCAAGAGCAGGGAATGTCAGGCAGCTTCAAGGCAGCATGAATGCAGCCTTCAAAATGGGAAAGCAAGGCTAGTTCCAGCAGGCCCCCGTTTCCATGGGCACACTCAGCATACCCCACTTGTGGTTTATAACAAGTCCAAAGAGACACAGGTTACCCTGTGTGTCTTTCCCTGAATCAGCTTCTCGAAGTAGAGTGTTCTGCATCAAGCGAACTGCCTCAACCAAGGAACGCCGAAGCTGCTCCTCTGGGCCTGTGGCTATTCAAAAGCCTGCAGTGCCACAGGAAGAACAGGACTTAAACTGCAGTCAGAACGCAAGCCGACTTCCTCTAGGAGGCACGGTGACTTCAGGCAGGAGGTCCTGGATGGAATGCGAAGCCGAGGGTTACTCTGAGTGCAGCTCAGACTAGGGCAACGCCTAAGACTTCTACGCCATGTGGGACGTGCCAGAACGGTGTTCGTGAACGTGCGCGAGTGCTGAGGAAATTAAGACGCTCCAAAAGAGAGTGCAGTGCGTTTCCCTAGCTCGGCATGCACAGAGGGGCTCTAAAGGGCTACGGGACTGGATGTTGCTTAGCAGACCCAGGGGCACCTGGGTCTATTCAGTGTTCCTGCCGGCAACAGGGTGCCCACGCTAGCTTCCTAGGTGTCCACGTTAAAGGTACGCAGAGCACAGGCCACCGGCTCATGGAAACTGCTGCACGCCTCCGCTTCTGCATGGCAAATCAGGGCCTTACTTCCAGGCATGTGTTTCTGCTGGGTGTGCCGTCAGCGACACCGCATGGCAAGATGCTGACTTTCTCCTCGAGCAGAGTGACTGCAGGTACGAGGGCCTCGAAACAGTCAAAGCAGAGTGTTATCACATGGCAGCTCACACAAGGGCCATGACAAGTCTTCCTGGGCACTTCGGCCTCACAAGAAATGGGGTCCTGTGTCCGTTCGAGGAGTCTGGAAATGTAGTTCTCGTCAAGGAACGTGCAGTGTTGTGCCCGTCTCTAGGCACGCACAGAGGGCCTCCGAGGGATCAACAAATGGGACGTGGAAGTTTCGCAGCCGGCAAGCAGGGGACTGGATGTACTCAGTGAACTTGGAGGGGAAATGATGCATACCCGATAGGCCAGGAGTCCTCAGAAGTGTACTTCCTTTAAAATAAAGCATATAAGTGGACTAAGAAACTCATGGAAAGAGCTGAGTGCCTCCGTATCTACATGGGTACTAAAGGCCTAAGCTGGAGGCAAGTTCACACGTTGAGTTTCCTTTTAGCGCTAGAGCTTGTCAGGGTGACCACACCACAGGCGCAGAAGCACCTGGTTTACACAGCAAATTCATTTTCACCCCAGAAGCATTCTTACAGTGTTTACAGGCCTGTCAGAGCAGGGAATGTCAGGCAGCTTCAAGGCAGCATGAATGCAGCCTTCATAAATGGGAAAGCAAGGCTAGTTCCAGCAGGCCCCCGTTTCCATGGGCACACTCAGCATACCCCACTGTGGTTTCTAACAAGTCCAAAGAGACACAGGTTACCCTGTGTGTCTTTCCCTGAATCAGCTTCTCGAAGTAGAGTGTTCTGCATCAAGCGAACTGCCTCAACCAAGGAACGCCGTAGCTGCTCCTCTGGGCCTGTGGCTATTCAAAAGCCTGCAGTGCCACAGGAAGAACAGGACTTAAACTGCAGTCAGAACGCAAGCCGACTTCCTCTAGGAGGCACTGGTGATTTCAGGCAGGAGGTCCCATGGATGGAATGCGAAGCCGAGGGTTACTCTGAGTGCTGCTCAGACTAGGGCAACGCCTAAGACTTCTACGCCATGTGGGACGTGCCAGAACGGTGTTCGTGAACGTGCCCGAGTGCTGAGGAAATTAAGACGCTCCAAAAGAGAAGTGCAGTGCGTTTCCCTATGCTCGGCAATGCACAGAGGGGCTCTAAAGGGCTACGGGACTGGATGTTGCTTAGCAGACCCAGGTGCGCCTGGGGGTACTCAGTGTTGCTGCCGGCAACAGGGTGCCCACGCTAGCCTCCTAGGTTGTCCAGAAAACTGTGCTGCCGTTAAAGGTTCGCAGAGCACAGACCACCGGCCTCGTGGAAACTGCTGCACGCCGCCGCTTCTGCACCGGCAAATCAGGGCCTTACTTCCAGGCATGTGTTTCTGCTGGGTGTGCCGTCAGCGACACCGCATGGCAAGATGCTGACTTTCTCCTCGAGCAGAGTGACTCCAGGTACGAGGGCCTCGAAACAGTCAAAGCAGAGTGTTATCACATGGCAGCTCACACAAGGGCCATGACAAAGTCTTCCTGAGCACTTCGGACTCAGCAGCAATGTTGTCCTGAGGCCGTTCGAGGTCTCTGGAAATGTAGCTCTCCTCAAGGAACGTACAGTGTGTTGCCCGTCTCTAGGCACGCACAGAGGGCCTCCAAGGGATCAACAAATGGGACTCGAAGTTTCGCAGCCGGCACGCAGGGGTCTGGAGGTACTCAGTGAACTTGGAGGGGAAATGATGCATACCCGAGAGGACTAGGAGTCCTCAGAAGTGTAATTCCTTCATAATAAAGCGTATAAGCGACTAAGAACTCATGGAAAGAGCTGAATGCCTCCGTATCTACATGGGTACTAAAGGTCTAAGCTGGAGGCAAGTTCACACGTTGAGTTTCCTTTTAGCGCTAGAGCTTGTCAGGGTGACCACACCACAGGCGCAGAAGCACCTGGTTTACACAGCAAATTCATTTTCACCCCAGAAGCATTCTTACAGTGTTTAAAGGCCTGTCAAGTGCAGGGAATGTCAGGCAGCTTCAAGGCAGCATGAATGCAGCCTTCAAAATGGGAAAGCAAGGCTAGTTCCAGCAGGCCCCCGTTTCCATGGGCACACTCAGCATACCCCATTGTGGTTTATAACAAGTCCAAAGAGACACAGGTTACCCTGTGTTTCCTTCCCTGAATCAGCTTCTCGAAGTAGGGTGTTCTGCATCAAGCGAACTGCCTCAACCAAGGAACGCCGTAGCTGCTCCTCTGGGCCTGTGGCTATTCAAAAGCCTGCAGTGCCGCAGGAAGAACAGGACTTAAACTGCAGTCAGAACGCAAGCCGACTTCCTCTAGGAGGCATGGTGACTTCAGGCAGGAGGTCCTGGATGGAATGTGAAGCCGAGAGTTACTCAGAGTGCAGCTCAGACTAGGGCAACGCCTAAGATTTCTACGCCATGTGGGACGGGCCAGAACGGTGTTCGTGAACGTGCCCGAGTGCTGAGGAAATTAAGACGCTCCAAAAGAGAATGCAGTGCGTTTCCCTAGCTCGGCATGCACAGAGGGGCTCTAAAGGGCTACGGGACTGGATGTTGCTTAGCAGACCCAGGTGCGCCTGGGGCTATTCAGTGTTCCTGCCGGCAACAGGGTGCCCACGCTAGCTTCCTAGGTGTCCACGTTAAAGGTACGCAGAGCACAGGCCACCGGCTCATGGAAACTGCTGCACGCCTCCGCTTCTGCATGGCAAATCAGGGCCTTACTTCCAGGCATGTGTTTCTGCTGGGTGTGCCGTCAGCGACACCGCATGGCAAGATGCTGACTTTCTCCTCGAGCAGAGTGACTGCAGGTACGAGGGCCTCGAAACAGTCAAAGCAGAGTGTTATCACATGGCAGCTCACACAAGGGCCATGACAAAGTCTTCCTGAGCACTTCGGACTCACCAGCAATGTTGTCCTGAGGCCGTTCGAGGTCTCTGGAAATGTAGCTCTCCTCAAGGAACGTACAGTGTGTTGCCCGTCTCTAGGCACGCACAGAGGGCCTCCGAGGGATCAACAAATGGGACTCGAAGTTTCGCAGCCGGCAAGCAGGGGACTGGATGTACTCAGTGAACTTGGAGGGGAAATGATGCATACCCGATAGGCCAGGAGTCCTCAGAAGTGTACTTCCTTTAAAATAAAGCATATAAGTGACTAAGAACTCATGGAAAGAGCTGAGTGCCTCCGTATCTACATGGGTACTAAAGGCCTAAGCTGGAGGCAAGTTCACACGTTGAGTTTCCTTTTAGCGCTAGAGCTTGTCAGGGTGACCACACCACAGGCGCAGAAGCACCTGGTTTACACAGCAAATTCATTTTCACCCCAGAAGCATTCTTACAGTGTTTACAGGCCTGTCAAGAGCAGGGAATGTCAGGCAGCTTCAAGGCAGCATGAATGCAGCCTTCAAAATGGGAAAGCAAGGCTAGTTCCAGCAGGCCCCCGTTTCCATGGGCACACTCAGCATACCCCACTGTGGTTTCTAACAAGTCCAAAGAGACACAGGTTACCCTGTGTGTCTTTCCCTGAATCAGCTTCTCGAAGTAGAGTGTTCTGCATCAAGCGAACTGCCTCAACCAAGGAACGCCGTAGCTGCTCCTCTGGGCCTGTGGCTATTCAAAAGCCTGCAGTGCCACAGGAAGAACAGGACTTAAACTGCAGTCAGAACGCAAGCCGACTTCCTCTAGGAGGCACGGTGATTTCAGGCAGGAGGTCTCAGATGGAATGCGAAGCCGAGGGTTACTCTGAGTGCTGCTCAGACTAGGGCAACGCCTAAGACATTCTACGCCATGTGGGACGTGCCAGAACGGTGTTCGTGAACGTGCCCGAGTGCTGAGGAAATTAAGACGCTCCAAAAGAGAGTGCAGTGCGTTTCCCTATGCTCGGCAAGCACAGAGGGGCTCTAAAGGGCTAGGGGACTGGATGTTGCTTAGCAGACCCAGGTGCGCCTGGGGGTACTCAGTGTTGCTGCCGGCAACAGGGTGCCCACGCTAGCCTCCTAGGTGTCCAGAAAAACTGTGCTGCCGTTAAAGGTTCGCAGAGCACAGACCACCGGCTCGTGGAAACTGCTGCACGCCGCCGCTTCTGCACCGGCAAATCAGGGCCTTACTTCCAGGCATGTGTTTCTGCTGGGTGTGCCGTCAGCGACACCGCATGGCAAGATGCTGACTTTCTCCTCGAGCAGAGTGACTCCAGGTACGAGGGCCTCGAAACAGTCAAAGCAGAGTGTTATCACATGGCAGCTCACACAAGGGCCATGACAAAGTCTTCCTGAGCACTTCGGACTCAGCAGCAATGTTGTCCTGAGGCCGTTCGAGTCTCTGGAAATGTAGCTCTCCTCAAGGAACGTACAGTGTGTTGCCCGTCTCTAGGCACGCACAGAGGGCCTCCAAGGGATCAACAAATGGGACTCGAAGTTTCGCAGCCGGCACGCAGGGGTCTGGAGGTACTCAGTGAACTTGGAGGGGAAATGATGCATACCCGAGAGGACTAGGAGTCCTCAGAAGTGTAATTCCTTCATAATAAAGCGTATAAGCGACTAAGAACTCATGGAAAGAGCTGAATGCCTCCGTATCTACATGGGTACTAAAGGTCTAAGCTGGAGGCAAGTTCACACGTTGAGTTCCTTTTAGCGCTAGAGCTTGTCAGGGTGACCACACCACAGGCGCAGAAGCACCTGGTTTACACAGCAAATTCATTTTCACCCCAGAAGCATTCTTACAGTGTTTAAAGGCCTGTCAAGTGCAGGGAATGTCAGGCAGCTTCAAGGCAGCATGAATGCAGCCTTCAAAATGGGAAAGCAAGGCTAGTTCCAGCAGGCCCCCGTTTCCATGGGCACACTCAGCATACCCCATTGTGGTTTATAACAAGTCCAAAGAGACACAGGTTACCCTGTGTTTCCTTCCCTGAATCAGCTTCTCGAAGTAGGGTGTTCTGCATCAAGCGAACTGCCTCAACCAAGGAACGCCGTAGCTGCTCCTCTGGGCCTGTGGCTATTCAAAAGCCTGCAGTGCCGCAGGAAGAACAGGACTTAAACTGCAGTCAGAACGCAAGCCGACTTCCTCTAGGAGGCATGGTGACTTCAGGCAGGAGGTCCCAGGATGGAATGCGAAGCCGAGGGTTACTCTGAGTGCAGCTCAGACTAGGGCAACGCCTAAGACTTCTACGCCATGTGGGACGTGCCAGAACGGTGTTCGTGAACGTGCGCGAGTGCTGAGGAAATTAAGACGCTCCAAAAGAGAATGCAGTGCGTTTCCCTAGCTCGGCATGCACAGAGGGGCTCTAAAGGGCTACGGGACTGGATGTTGCTTAGCAGACCCAGGTGCGCCTGGGGCTATTCAGTGTTCCTGCCGGCAACAGGGTGCCCACGCTAGCTTCCTAGGTGTCCACGTTAAAGGTACGCAGAGCACAGGCCACCGGCTCATGGAAACTGCTGCACGCCTCCGCTTCTGCATGGCAAATCAGGGCCTTACTTCCAGGCATGTGTTTCTGCTGGGTGTGCCGTCAGCGACACCGCATGGCAAGATGCTGACTTTCTCCTCGAGCAGAGTGACTGCAGGTACGAGGGCCTCGAAACAGTCAAAGCAGAGTGTTATCACATGGCAGCTCACACAAGGGCCATGACAAAGTCTTCCTGAGCACTTCGGACTCACCAGCAATGTTGTCCTGAGGCCGTTCGAGGTCTCTGGAAATGTAGCTCTCCTCAAGGAACGTACAGTGTGTTGCCCGTCTCTAGGCACGCACAGAGGGCCTCCGAGGGATCAACAAATGGGAGTGGAAGTTTCGCAGCCGGCAAGCAGGGGACTGGATGTACTCAGTGAACTTGGAGGGGAAATGATGCATACCCGATAGGCCAGGAGTCCTCAGAAGTGTACTTCCTTTAAAATAAAGCATATAAGTGACTAAGAACTCATGGAAAGAGCTGAATGCCTCCGTATCTACATGGGTACTAAAGGCCTAAGCTGGAGGCAAGTTCACACGTTGAGTTTCCTTTTAGCGCTAGAGCTTGTCAGGGTGACCACACCACAGGCGCAGAAGCACCTGGTTTACACAGCAAATTCATATTCACCCCAGAAGCATTCTTACAGTGTTTACAGGCCTGTCAAGAGCATGGAATGTCAGGCAGCTTCAAGGCAGCATGAATGCAGCCTTCAAAATGGGGAAAGCAAGGCTAGTTCCAGCAGGCCCCCGTTTCCATGGGCACACTCAGCATACCCCACTGTGGTTTCTAACAAGTCCAAAGAGACACAGGTTACCCTGTGTGTCTTTCCCTGAATCAGCTTCTCGAAGTAGAGTGTTCTGCATCAAGCGAACTGCCTCAACCAAGGAACGCCGTAGCTGCTCCTCTGGACCTGTGGCTATTCAAAAGCCTGCAGTGCCGCAGGAAGAACAGGACTTAAACTGCAGTCAGAACGCAAGCCGACTTCCTCTAGGAGGCACGGTGATTTCAGGCAGGAGGTCCCAGATGGAATGTGAAGCCGAGGGTTACTCTGAGTGCTGCTCAGACTAGGGCAACGCCTAAGACTTCTACGCCACGTGGGACGTGGCCAGAACGGTGTTCGTGAACGTGCCCGAGTGCTGAGGAAATTAAGACGCTCCAAAAGAGAGTGCAGTGCGTTTCCCTATGCTCGGCAAGCACAGAGGGGCTCTAAAGGGCTACGGGACTGGATGTTGCTTAGCAGACCCAGGTGCGCCTGGGGGTACTCAGTGTTGCTGCCGGCAACAGGGTGCCCACGCTAGCCTCCTAGGTGTCCAGAAAACTGTGCTGCCGTTAAAGGTTCGCAGAGCACAGACCACCGGCTCGTGGAAACTGCTGCACGCCGCCGCTTCTGCACCGGCAAATCAGGGCCTTACTTCCAGGCATGTGTTTCTGCTGGGTGTGCCGTCAGCGACACCGCATGGCAAGATGCTGACTTTCTCCTCGAGCAGAGTGACTCCAGGTACGAGGGCCTCGAAACAGTCAAAGCAGAGTGTTATCACATGGCAGCTCACACAAGGGCCATGACAAAGTCTTCCTGAGCACTTCGGACTCAGCAGCAATGTTGTCCTGAGGCCGTTCGAGGTCTCTGGAAATGTAGCTCTCCTCAAGGAACGTACAGTGTGTTGCCCGTCTCTAGGCACGCACAGAGGGCCTCCAAGGGATCAACAAATGGGACTCGAAGTTTCGCAGTGGCACGCCGGGGTCTGGAGGTACTCAGTGAACTTGGAGGGGAAATGATGCCTACCCGAGAGGACTAGGAGTCCTCAGAAGTGTAATTCCTTCATAATAAAGCATATAAGCGACTAAGAACTCATGGAAAGAGCTGAATGCCTCCGTATCTACATGGGTACTAAGGTCTGAGCTGGAGGCAAGTTCACACGTTGAGTTTCCTTTTAGCGCTAGAGCTTGTCAGGGTGACCACACCACAGGCGCAGAAGCACCTGGTTTACACAGCAAATTCATTTTCACCCCAGAAGCATTCTTACAGTGTTTAAAGGCCTGTCAAGTGCAGGGAATGTCAGGCAGCTTCAAGGCAGCATGAATGCAGCCTTCAAAATGGGAAAGCAAGGCTAGTTCCAGCAGGCCCCCGTTTCCATGGGCACACTCAGCATACCCCATTGTGGTTTATAACAAGTCCAAAGAGACACAGGTTACCCTGTGTTTCCTTCCCTGAATCAGCTTCTCGAAGTAGGGTGTTCTGCATCAAGCGAACTGCCTCAACCAAGGAACGCCGTAGCTGCTCCTCTGGCCTGTGGCTATTCAAAAGCCTGCAGTGCCGCAGGAAGAACAGGACTTAAACTGCAGTCAGAACGCAAGCCGACTTCCTCTAGGAGGCACGGTGACTTCAGGCAGGAGGTCCTGGATGGAATGCGAAGCCGAGGGTTACTCTGAGTGCAGCTCAGACTACGGCAACGCCTAAGACTTCTACGCCATGTGGGACGTGCCAGAACGGTGTTCGAGAACGTGCGCGAGTGCTGAGGAAATTAAGACGCTCCAAAAGAGAATGCAGTGCGTTTCCCTAGCTCGGCATGCACAGAGGGGCTCTAAAGGGCTACGGGACTGGATGTTGCTTAGCAGACCCAGGTGCGCCTGGGGCTATTCAGTGTTCCTGCCGGCAACAGGGTGCCCACGCTAGCTTCCTAGGTGTCCACGTTAAAGGTACGCAGAGCACAGGCCACCGGCTCATGGAAACTGCTGCACGCCTCCGCTTCTGCATGGCAAATCAGGGCCTTACTTCCAGGCATGTGTTTCTGCTGGGTGTGCCGTCAGCGACACCGCATGGCAAGATGCTGACTTTCTCCTCGAGCAGAGTGACTGCAGGTACGAGGGCCTCGAAACAGTCAAAGCAGAGTGTTATCACATGGCAGCTCACACAAGGGCCATGACAAAGTCTTCCTGAGCACTTCGGACTCACCAGCAATGTTGTCCTGAGGCCGTTCGAGGTCTCTGGAAATGTAGCTCTCCTCAAGGAACGTACAGTGTGTTGCCCGTCTCTAGGCACGCACAGAGGGCCTCCGAGGGATCAACAAATGGGACTCGAAATTTCGCAGCCGGCAAGCAGGGGACTGGATGTACTCAGTGAACTTGGAGGGGAAATGATGCATACCCGATAGGCCAGGAGTCCTCAGAAGTGTACTTCCTTTAAAATAAAGCATATAAGTGACTAAGAACTCATGGAAAGAGCTGAGTGCCTCCGTATCTACATGGGTACTAAAGGCCTAAGCTGGAGGCAAATTCACACGTTGAGTTTCCTTTTAGCGCTAGAGCTTGTCAGGGTGACCACACCACAGGCGCAGAAGCACCTGGTTTACACAGCAAATTCATTTTCACCCCAGAAGCATTCTTACAGTGTTTACAGGCCTGTCAAGAGCAGGGAATGTCAGGCAGCTTCAAGGCAGCATGAATGCAGCCTTCAAAATGGGAAAGCAAGGCTAGTTCCAGCAGGCCCCCGTTTCCATGGGCACACTCAGCATACCCCACTGTGGTTTCTAACAAGTCCAAAGAGACACAGGTTACCCTGTGTGTCTTTCCCTGAATCAGCTTCTCGAAGTAGAGTGTTCTGCATCAAGCGAACTGCCTCAACCAAGGAACGCCGTAGCTGCTCCTCTGGGCCTGTGGCTATTCAAAAGCCTGCAGTGCCACAGGAAGAACAGGACTTAAACTGCAGTCAGAACGCAAGCCGACTTCCTCTAGGAGGCACGGTGATTTCAGGCAGGAGGTCCCGGATGGAATGCGAAGCCGAGGGTTACTCTGAGTGCTGCTCAGACTAGGGCAACGCCTAAGACTTCTACACCACGTGGGACGTGCCAGAACGGTATTCGTGAACGTGCCCGAGTGCTGAGGAAATTAAGACGCTCCAAAAGAGAGTGCAGTGCGTTTCCCTATGCTCGGCAAGCACAGAGGGGCTCTAAAGGGCTACGGGACTGGATGTTGCTTAGCAGACCCAGGTGCGCCTGGGGGTACTCAGTGTTGCTGCCGGCAACAGGGTGCCCACGCTAGCCTCCTAGGTGTCCAGAAAACTGTGCTGCCGTTAAAGGTTCGCAGAGCACAGACCACCGGCTCGTGGAAACTGCTGCACGCCGCCGCTTCTGCACCGGCAAATCAGGGCCTTACTTCCAGGCATGTGTTTCTGCTGGGTGTGCCGTCAGCGACACCGCATGGCAAGATGCTGACTTTCTCCTCGAGCAGAGTGACTGCAGGTACGAGGGCCTCGAAACAGTCAAAGCAGAGTGTTATCACATGGCAGCTCACACAAGGGCCATGACAAAGTCTTCCTGAGCACTTCGGACTCACCAGCAATGTTGTCCTGAGGCCGTTCGATGTCTCTGGAAATGTAGCTCTCCTCAAGGACGTACAGTGGGTTACCCGTCTCTAGGCATGCACAGACGGCCTCCGAGGGATCAACAAATGGGAGTGGAAGTTTCGCAGCCCGCCCGCAGGGCTCTGGAGGTACTCAGTGAACTTGGAGGGGAAATGATGCATACCCGAGAGGTCAGGAGTCCTCAGAAGTGTACTTCCTTTAAAATAAAGCATATAAGCGACTAAGTACTCATGGTAAGAGCTGTATGCCTCCGTATGTACATGGCTACTAAGGGCTGAAACTGGAGGCAAGTTCACACCTTGAGTTTCCTTTTAGCGCTAGAGCTTGTCAGGGTGACCACACCGCAGGCGCAGAAGCACCTGGTTTAGACAGCAAATTCATTTTCTCCCCAGAAGCATCTTACAGGGTTTACAGGCCTGTCAAGAGCAGGGAATGTCAGGCAGCTTCAAGGCAGCATGAATGCAGCCTTCAAAATGGGAAAGCAAGGCTAGTTCCAGCAGGCCCCCGTTTCCAAGGGCACACTCAGCATACCCCACTTTGGTTTCTAACCAGTCTAAAGAGACAGAGGTTGCCCTGTGTGTCTTTCCCTGAATCAACTTCTCGAAGTAGAGTGTTCTGCATCAAGCGAACTGCCTCAACCAAGGAACGCCGTAGCTGCTCCTCTGGACCTGTGGCTATTCAAAAGCCTGCAGTGCCGCAGGAAGAACAGGACTTAAACTGCAGTCAGAACGCAAGCCGACTTCCTCTAGGAGGCACGGTGACTTCAGGCAGGAGGTCCTGGATGGAATGCGAAGCCGAGGGTTACTCTGAGTGCAGCTCAGACTAGGGCAAGGCCTAAGACTTCTACGCCATGTGGGACATGCCAGAACGGAGTTCTTGAACGTGCGCGAGTGCTGAGGAAATTAAGACGCTCCAAAAGAGAGTGCAGTGCGTTTCCCTACGCTCGGCATGCACAGAGGGGCTCTAAAGGGCTACGGGACTGGACTGTTGCTTAGCAGACCCAGGTGTGCCTGGGGCTACTCAGTTTTCCTGCCGGCAACAGGGTGCT
>NW_022983433.1:0-24796 GCF_011762595.2 Tursiops truncatus | reverse complement strand
TCGTTTTGTCTCTGTTTATTCTTTTTTCTTTTGTCCTACCCAGGTACGTGGGGAGTTTGACTTTTGGGAGGTCTGAGGTCTTCTGCCAGCGTTCAGTAGGTGTTCTGTAGGAGCTGTTCCACGTGTAGATGTACTTTTGGTGTATCTGTGGGGAGGAAGGTGATCTCCGCGTCTTACTCTTCCGCCATCTTCCCCTTGTCCCCCTGTTTGTAGATTTTTTGATGATGGCCATTCTGAGTGGTGTGAGGTGATACCTCATTGTAGTTTTGATTTGCATTTCTCTGATGATTAGTGATGTTGAGCATCCTTTCATGTGTTTGTTGGCAATCTGTATATCTTCTTTGGAGAAATGTCTATTTAGGTCTTCTGTCCATTTTTGGATTGGGTTGTTTGTTTTATTGATATTGAGCTGCATGAGCTGCTTGTAAATTTTGGAGATAAATCCTTTGTAAGTTGCTTTGTTTACAAATATTTTCTCCCATTCTGAGGCTTGTCTTTCTGTCTTGTTTATGGTTTCCATTGCTGTGCAGAAGCTTTGAAGTTTCATTAGGTCGCATTTGTTTGTTTTTATTTCTGTTTCTCTAGAAGGTAGGTCAAAAGGGATCTTGCTGTGATTTATGTCAAAGAGTGTTCTGCCTATTTTTTCCTCTAAGAGTTTTATACTGTCTGGCCTTACATTTAGGTCTTTAATCCACTTTAAGTTTATTTTGTGTATGGTGTTAGGGAGTGTTCTAATTCCATTCTTTTACATGTAGCTGTCCAGTTTTCCTAGCACCACGTATTGAAGAGGCTGTCTTCTCTCCACTGTATATTCTTGCCTCCTTTATCAAAAATAAGGTGACCATATGTGCGTGGGTTTATCTCTGGGCTTTCTATCCTGTTCCATTGATCTATATTTCTGTTTTTGTGCCAGTACCATACTGTCTTGATTACTATAGCTTTGTAGTATAGTCTGAAGTCTGGGAGCCCGATTCCTCCAGCTCCATTTTTCTTTCTCAAGATTGCTTTGGCTATTCAGGGTCCTTTGTGTTTCCATACAAATTGTGAAGTTTTTTGTTCTAGTTCTGTGAAAAATGCCACTGGTAGTTTGATAGGGATTGCATTGAATCTGTAGATTGCTTTGGGTAGTATAGTCATTTTCACAATGTTGATTCTTCCAATCCAAGAACATGGTATATCTCTCCGTCTGTTTGTATCATTTTTAACTTCTTTCATCAGTGTCTTATAATTTTCTGCATACAGGTCTTTTGTCTCCCTAGGTAGGTTTATTCCTAGGTGTTTTATTCTTTTTGTTGCAGTGGTAAATGGGAGTGTTTTCTTAATTTCTCTTTCAGATTTTTCATTATTAGTTTATAGGAATTCAAGAGATTTCTGTGCATTAATTTTGTATCCTGCTACTTTACCAAATTCATTGATTAGCTCTAGTAGTTTCCTGGTAGCATCTTTAGGATTCTCTGTGTATAGTATCATGTCATCTGCAAACAGTGACAGCTTTACTTCTTCTTTTCTGATTTGGATTCCTTTTATTTCTCTTTCTTCTCTGATTGCTGTGGCTAAAACTTCCAAAACTATGTTGAATAATAGTGGTGAGAGTGCCAACCGTGTCTTGTTTCTGATCTTAGTGGAAATGGTTTCAGTTTTTCACCCTTGAGAATGATGTTTGCTGTGGGTTTGTCATATATGGCCTTTATTATGTTGAGGTAAGTTCCCTCTGTGCCTACTTTCTGGAAGATTTTTATCATAAACGAGTGTTGAATTTTGCTGAAAGATGTTTCTTCATCTATTAAGATGATATCGTTTTTTTCCTTCGATTTTTAATATGGTGTTTCACATTGATTGATTTGCGTATATTGAAGAATCCTTGCGTTCCTTGGATAAACCCCACTTGATCATGGTGTATGATCCTTTTACTGTGCTGTTGGATTCTGTTTGCTAGTATTTTGTTGAGGATTTTTGCATCCATGTTCATCAGTGATATTGGCTTGTAGTTTTCTTTCTTTGTGACATCTTTGTCTGGTTTTGGTATCAGGGTGATGGTGTCCTCGTAGTACTAGTTTGGGAGTGTTCCTCCCTCTGCTACATTTTGGCAGAGTTTGAGAAGGAGAAGTGTTAGCTGTTCTCTAAATGTTTGATAGAATCTGGTCCTGGGCTTTTGTTTGTTAGAAGATTTTTAATCACAGTCTCAATTTTAGTGCGATTGGTCGGTTTATATTTTGTATTTCTTCCTGGTTCAGTCTCGGAAGGTTGTGCTTTTCTAAGAATTTGTCCATTTATTCCTGGTTGTCCATTTTATTGGCATATGGTTGCTTGTAGTAATCTCTCATGATCCTTTGTATTTCTGCAGTGTCAGTTGTTACTTCTCCTTTTTCATTTCTAAATCTATTGATTTGAGTCTTCTCCCCTTTTTTCTTGATGAGGCTGGCTAATGGTTTATCAATTTTGTTTATCTTCTCAAAGAACCAGCTTTTTGTTTTATTGATCTTTGCTATTGTTTCCTTCATTTCTTTTTCATTTATTTCTGATCTGATCTTTTTGATTTCTTTCCTTCTGCTAACTTTGAGATTTTTTGTTCTTCTTTCTCTAATTGCTTTAGGTGTAAAGTTAGGTTGTTTAGTTGAGATTTTTCTTGTTTCTTGAGGTAGGATTGTATTGCTATAAACTTTCCTCTTAGAACTGCTTTTGCTGCATTCCCTAGGTTTTGGGTTGTTGTGTTTTAATTGTCATTTGTTTCTAGTATTTATTGATTTCTTCATTGATTTCCCCAGTGATCTCTTGGTTATTTAGTAGTGTATTGTTAGGCTCCATGTGTTTGTATTTTTACAGATTTTGTCCTGTATTTGATATCTAGTCTCATAGCATTGTGGTCAGAAAAGATACTTGATACAATTTCAATTTTCTTAAATTTATCAAGGCTTGTTTTGTGACCCAAGATATGATCTATCCTGGAGAATGTTCCATGAGCACTTAAGAAACAAGGGTATTCTGTTGTTCTTGGACAGAATGTCCTATACATATCAATTAAGTCCATCTTGTTTAATGTATCCTTTAAAGCTTGTGTTTCCTTATTTATTTTCATTTTGGATGATCTGTTCATTGATGAAAGTAGGGTGTTAAAGTTCCCTACTATGATTGTGTTACTGTTGATTTCCCCTTTTATGGCTGTTAGCATTTGCTTTATTTATTGAAGTGCTCCTATGTTGGGTGCGTAAATATTTACAATTGTTATATCTTCTCCTTGAATTGATCCCGTGATCACTATGTAGTGTCCTTCTTTGTCTCTTGTAATAGTCTTTATTTTAAAGTCTATTTTGTCTGATATGAGAATTGCTACTCCAGCTTTCTTTTGATTTCCATTTGCATGGAATAAGTTTTTCCATCCCCTCACTTTCAGTCTGTATGTGTCCCTAGGTCTGAAGTGGGTCTCTCGTAGACAGCATTTGTATGGGTCTTGTTTTTGTATCCATTCAGCCAGTCTGTGTCTTTTGGTTGGAGCATTTACCTTTAAGGTAGTTATTGCTATGTATGTTCCTATTACCATTTTCTTAATTGTTTTGGGTTTGTTATTGTAGGTCTTCTCCTTCTCTTGTGTTTCCTGCATAGAGAAGTTCCTCTGGTATTTGTTTAAAGCTGGTTTGGTGGTGCTGAATTCTCTTAGCTTTTACTTGTCTGTAAAGGTTTTAATTTCTCCATCAAATCTGAATGAGATCCTTGCTGGGTAGAGTAATCTTGGTTGTAGGTTTTTCCCTTTCATCACTTTAAATATGTCCTGCCGCTCCCTTCTGGCTTGCAGAGTTTCTGCTGGAAGAGCAGCTGTTAACCTTATGGGGATTCCCTTGTGTGTTATTTGTTGTTTTTCCCTTGCTGCTTTTAATATGTTTTCTTTGTATTTAATTTTTGACAGTTTGAGTAATATGTGTCTTGGCATGTTTCTCCTTGGATTTATCCTGTATGGGACTCTCTGTGCTTCCTGGACTTGGTTGAGTATTTCCCTTCCCATATTAGGGAAGTTTTCAACTATAATCTCTTCAAATATTTTCTCAGTCCCTTTCTTTTTCTCTTCTTCTTCTGGAACCCCTATAATTCAAATGTTGGTGCGTTTAATGTTGTCCCAGAGGTATCTGAGACTGTCCTCAATTCTTTTCAGTCTTTTTCTTTATTCTGCTCTGCAGTAGTTATTTCCACTATTTTATTTTCCAGGTCACTTATCCATTCTTCTGCCACAGTTATTCTGCTATTGATTCCTTCTAGAGAATTTTAAATTTTATTTATTGTGTTGTTAATCATTTTTTGTTTGCTCTTTAGTTCTTCTAGGTCCTTGTTAAATGTTTCTTGTATTTTCTCCATTCTATTTCCAAAATTTTGGATCATCTTTACTATCATTACTCTGAATTTTTTTTTCAGGTAGACTGCATATTTCCTCTTCATTTGTTTGGTCTGGTGGGTTTTTGCCTTGCTCCTTCATCTGCTGTGTGTTTATCTGTTTTCTCATTTTGCTTAACTTACTGTGTTTGGAGTTTCCTTTCTGAAGGCTGCAGGTTCATAGTTCCTGTTGTTTTTGGTGTCTGTCCCCAGTGGCTAAGGTTGGTTCATTGGGTTGTGTAGGCTTCGTGGTGGAGGGGACTGGTGCCTGTGTTGTGGTGGATGAGGCTGGATCATTTCTTGTGGGCAAGTCCACGTCTGGTGGTGTGTTTTAGGGTGTCTGTGACCTTTTTATGACTTTAGGCAGCCTTTCTGCTAATGGGTGGGCTTGTGTTCCTGTCTTGCTAGTTGTTTGGCTTGGGTTGTCCAGCACTGTAGCCTGCTGGTCGTTGAGTGGAGCTGGGTCTTAGCATTGAGATCGAAATCTCTGGGAGAGCTTTTGCTGTTTGATATTACATGGAGCCAGAAGGTCTCTGGTTGACCAATGTCCTGCACTCAGCTCTCCCACCTCAGAGGCACAGGCCTGACACCCAGCCGGAGCACCAAGATCCTGTCAGCCAGATGGCTCAGGAGAAAAGGGAGAAAAAAGAAAGAAAGAAAGAAAAAATAAAGTTATTAAAATAAAAAATTTTAAAAAGTATTTTAAAAAATTTAAAAGTATTAAAAAAATAAAGAAGAGAGCAACCAAACCAAAAAACAAATCCACCAACAATAACAAGGGCTAAAAAATATACTAAAAAAAGACCAAAAAAACCCAAAAACAGACAGACAGAACCCTAGGACAAATTGTAAATGCAAAGCTATACAGACAAAATCACACAAAGAAGCATACACATACACACTCACAAAAAGAGAAAAAGGGGAAAAATATATATATTAAAAAAAGGAAGAGAGCAACCAAATCAATAAACAAATCTACCAATGCTAATAAACTCTAAATACTAAACTACAGTAAACATAAAACCAGAAACAAATTAGATGCAGAAAGCAAACCGCCAAGTCTACAGTTGCTCCCAAAGTCCACCTCCTCAATTTGGGATGATTCGTTGTCTATTCAGGTATTCCACAGATGCAGGGTACATCAAGTTGATTGTGGAGATTTAATCCACTGCTCCTGAGGCTGCTGGGAGAAATTTCCCTTTCTCTTCTCTGTTCTCACAGCTCCTGGGGTTCAGCTTTGGATTTCGCCCTGCCTCTGCGTTTAGGTCACCGGAGGTCATCTATTCTTCACTCAGACAGGACGGAGTTAAAGTAGCAGCTGATTAGGGTGGTCTGGCTTGCTTAGGCCCAGGGATGAGAGGGGTATAGAATGCGGGGCGAGCCTGTGGCGGCAGAGGCCAGTGTGACGTTGCAACAGCCTGAGGCGCGCTGTGTGCTCTCCTGGGGAAGTTGTCCCTGGATCATGGGACCCTGGCAGTGGTGGGCTGTACAGGCTCCCGGGAGGGGAGGTGTGGATAGTGACCTGTGCTTGCACACGGGCTTCTTGGTGGCTGCAGCAACAGACTTAGCGCTTCATGCCCGTCTCTGGTGTCTGCACTGATAGACGCAGCTCACGCCCGTCTCTGGAGCTCGTTTATGCGGTGCTCTGAATCCCTTCTCCTCGCACACCCTGAAACAATGGTCTCTTGCCTCTTAGGCAGTTCCAGACTTTTTCCTGGACTCCCTCCGGGCTAGCTGTGGCATACTAGCCCCCTTCAGGCTGTGTTCACGCAGGCAACCCCAGTCCTCTCCCTGGGATCTGAACTCCAAAGCCGGAGCCTCAGTTCCCAGCCCCCACCCACCCTGGCAGGTGAGCAGACAAGCCTCTTGGGCTGGTGAGTGCTGGTTGGCACCAATCCTCTGTGTGGGAATCTCTCCGCTTTGCCCTCTGCACCCCTGTTGCTGTGTTCTCCTCCGTGGCTCCGAAGCTTATCCCACCCCGCCCACCCGCCATCTCCACCAGTGAAGGGGCTTCCTAGTGTGTGGAAACCTTTCCTCCTTCACAGCTCCCTCCCACTGGTGCAGGTCCCGTCCCTATTCTTTTGTCTCTGTTTTTTCTTTTTTCTTTTGCCCTACCCAGGTACATGGGGAGTTTCTTGCTTTTTGGGAAGTCTGAGGTCTTCTGCCAGCGTTCAGTAGGTGTTTTGTAGGAGTTGTTCCACATGTAGATGCATTTCTGATGTATTTGTGGAGAGGAACGTGATCTCCACGTCTTACTCCTCTGCCATCTTGAAGGTCTCCTCGTATTATTTTTGCTAACACCCTTTTGAAACTAAAAAGCAACTGTATGAATCCTGTGAATTAATTTATAAGTAGACATGTTGAACAGTTTTGGAAATATGTGCATCTTATAAATTAAAGCCTGTTTAGCAAGTAGGTTAATTTTTTTTTAACATCTTTATTGGAGTATGATTGCTTTACATTGTTGTGTTTGTTTCTGTGGTGTAACAAAGTGAATCAGCTATACGTATACATATATCCCCATATCCCCTCCCTCTTGCCTCTCCCTCCCACCCTCCCTATCCCACCCCTCTAGGTGGTCACAAAGCACCAAGCTGATCTCCCTGTGCTGTGCGGCTGCTTCCCACTAGCTATCTATTTTACATTTGGTAGTCTATATATGTCCATGCCACTTTCTCACTTCGTCCCAGCTTACCCTTCCCCCTCCCCCTGTCCTCAAGTCCATTCTCTACGTCTGC
The DNA here is from genome assembly GCF_011762595.2 of Tursiops truncatus. Classification (NCBI taxonomy): domain Eukaryota; kingdom Metazoa; phylum Chordata; class Mammalia; order Artiodactyla; family Delphinidae; genus Tursiops; species Tursiops truncatus. Next base: position 17,699 of record NW_022983433.1, on the reverse strand, counting down.
GTCTTTATTCCTGTCCTGCCCCTAGGTTCTTCAGAACCATTTTTTTTTTAGATTCCATATATATGTGTTAGCATACGATATTTGTTTTTCTCTTTCTGACTTCACTGTGTATGACAGACTCTAGGTCCATCCCCCTCACTACAAATAACTCAATTTCGTTTCTTTTTATGGCTGAGTAATATTCCATTGTATATATGTGCCACGTCTTTATCCATTCATCTGTCGATGGACAGTTAGGTTGCTTCCATGTCCTGGCTATTGTAAATAGTGCTGCAATGAACATTGTGTTACATGACAAGCAGGTTAATATTGTATTAAATAAATTGTTGTTTTATGGCAGGTATTAACACATTCACAGTGTTTCATTTCAACTGTGAATTGTTTTTATTTTTATTTTTTGGACCTCAGATTCGATGAGGAGACGGTAGAATGTTCTCCCTCATTTTGTTCAGATTTTCCAAGGAATGCATACAAGGGTGTCATCATCGATCCAAGCACGTGCTGGGACGCTGCAGAACCCAACAGGGCAGGCCGTGTGGCTCCGCCGAGGAGCCAGTGACCCCCAAGTACTCCAGCAGCCTGGGGAATCCACAGCCCCCAGGCCACTCAGCAAGAGGAACAGTCAATCCATGCTTGCAGCCACTGGGCCCGTCTGAGGGAAACCTAATATCCAGTGGCATATCTTGGGGTGCTTGAAGGCCTACTGTCCTGAGGTATCCACAGCCACGCTCGGCACCCTGGGCCTACCTCATTTCTTCCAGGTCTCCCTACCACCTCCAGTCCTCAGGCCATGAGAAGGTCTTCTTGTCTTCGCCGACAGCCAGGCTTGCCCAGCAAGTGCACCTGAGAAGTAGACAGAAATCACACAGGCTTCAGAATTGGACCCGGGTCCTCAGAGAACACGATTCAGGCAAACATTTACCTGGGCGTGAGCCCTGCACCTGCTTCCCAAGTACCTCTATCACTTAGGAGAACTGAATGCATGTCTGACAGCACAACTGCAGGAAGGTAGGCACGTAGGTGGGCCTGCGTGTGAGAGGGTGTATGTGTGCGCGCGTGCGTGCGTCTGTGATTGCGTGCGAGGACGTGCTTGTGGGTTTCTGTGTGTGCCTCTGTATCTGCGTCTTGGTCTCTGTGTGTCCCTTTGCTCCTCTGCAGAGCCTCAAACAGTAAAAGCCATACCTTATACACAGAGCCCTGGCCTCGGACCCTCCTACTGAATGGAGAAAGACCCCAGCTGCCTTCAAGAGGCCGCATGCGAACTTTGACCCCGATGGGCTGTTGAAATAGACCACGGGCTCCCACTCTCCAGCAGCCCCGCCTTCTGACCAAAGCACATAGACTTGAGGGACCGGCCTCCCGGCCGTGGGTGTCACATGTGTGTGGACCTGGAGACCCTGCCAGCTACAAGCACATCTGATGTGCACTTGGGGCCACTCCCAGCGCTTCCAGGAACAAGGGAGCCTCCCATGGGCAAGCTGACACCTCCCTGCAGCTGGCTACAGGCAAGATGCAGCCTGTCTTCCTCTCAAGGGGCCAAAGGAATTCAGCCCAGGTGCCACTTCAGGCCAGCTAGGCCAGATCACCTTCTGGGGACCCGCAGGGACGCCGACCACGGGAAGCAGTGGTCTTCAGTAACCATGACCCAGAGTCAAACCCCACGGCGGAAACTAGGCCACCTTCCCGGCCACGTTCCAGCCAGCTCCCCAGCCAGCAGGATTTGTGGCCCTGACCCCGGAGGAAATGCTCAAACACTCAAATGCTCGACAGCCTTGTCCCACGTGCCCTCCTCCTGCCCACAGGGCAACTCGACCCGACTGAAAGCCACAGATGCCATGCAAACATGCGGACACTGAGCACCAGGGAAGACAGCAAGCATGTCTGCTTTGATGACGGCGACCCCACCCCATGCATCCTGGCACCTCTCCTCTGACACAGAGACACTACTGAGGACCTCACAGAGATCCAAGGCGCTGTCCACGAGGACCACAGAAAGACTTCAAATGGAAGACCTCTGCCACGCGAGCGGACCTGGAACCCTGAAAGGGAGCAAGTGGCTGTCTATGGCAGCTGTAAATTGTTGTTTTTACATGACACAGTATTGTTTTTCAAACCTAGCTCAGTTTCTATCCATAGCTTCCCTGAACTGTACAAAGACTTCATTCAGTGACCTGTGGAGCACAAAAATATTGATTTTTGTCCCAATGAATTGAGACTGCTTGTACACTTTTGGAGAAATATGTGAATTTATAAAGATTTTGTATATACTTGTTTAGAAAATTGATTACATCCTTTGATGCACAGAAGTTTTTAAGTTAGATATAGTCTCATTTGTCTATTTTTGTTTGTATTGCTTGTGCTTTTGGTGTCATTTCCAAGAAATCATTGCCAAATCCAGTATTATGAAGCTTTTCCCCTATGTTTTCTTCTTGGAGTTTTATGGTTTGGGGTCTTAAATTTAGGTCTTTAATCCATTTTTAGCTGATTTTTGTATGTGGTGTTAGGTAAGCATCCAACTTAATTCTTTTGCATGTGGCTAACCAGTTTTCCCAGCACTATTTGTTGAAGAAAGTGTTCTTTCCCACATTGAGTGGTCCTGGCACCTTTGTCCTGTAAGCCTTTTAATGACTTCATAATATTTCATGTAATGGATATGTTATACTCTAATTGTTTTGTTTCCAGATTTTTGTTACAGTGTTTACTGTGGTAAACATTCTTGTGCATATGTCCTTATGCACTGGTGCTTTTATTGCTATGGGAGTTAGGTGTGGGGTTGCTGAATCAAGGGAATATATACTTTTATTTTTTGATAAATTTTGCAAGATTAAAATATTTCAAGATTACTTTTCCAAAAGGCAGTAACACTTTACATTTCTGTCAGCAGTGTTTGAGAGCAGCAGGATTCTTCTTTTATCCTAGGACCATTGGTATCAGGAAGGCCTCTCCCGGGGGGGGATCACATATATGACTAAGAAAAATAAAGATGTTTCTCTATATCGTTATATATGTTAGTGCTTAACATTTAAATGCATAAAGAGTCCCCTATTCTCATTTTCCATAACCTCAAGAAGCCTACTGAGCAAGAGGAAAGAGGATTGATCTGGGTTGCAATTAGAGTTCTGTGATTAACTGGCACTTAACCTATAAAGGTGGAATCACTTGACATGGAAAAACCATAGACTTGGGTGACAAACCTGGCTTCAAAGCCTTGTGACAAGTCAGCTTCCCAGCCTTTTGCTGTATGATCCTGGGCAAATGACTACCTTTCAGAACTTTGGTCTCTTCACTTATAAAGGATGTTCGCACATTTGCTGTTGACACTTTAAAAATGTACTGTTGAGGTTTACAAAGAAAAAAATGTGCAGTTGGTATTACTCAAATTCTGGCTTAGTCCATTTGGGCTGCTATAGCAAAATGCCACACACGGAGAAGCTTATACACAACAGGAATTGATTTCTCACACTTCTGGGGGCTGGAAGTCTGGGATCAGTGTGGTTGGATGAGGGCCCTCTTCCAGGTCTCAGACTTCTTATTGTGTCCTCTTATGGCAGAATGTGCTAGGGAGCTCTCTGGAGCCTTTTTTTTTTTTTTTTTTATAATTGCTTTACAATGGTGTGTTAGTTTCTGCTTTATAACAAAGTGAATCAGTCATACATAAACATATGTTCCCATATGTCTTCCCTCTTGCGTCTCCCTCCCTCCCACCCTCCCTATCCCACCCTCCAGGCTGTCACAAAGCACCGAGCCAATATCCCTGTGCCATGCGGCTGCTTCCCACTAGCTACCTACCTTACTACGTTTGTTAGTGTGTATATGTCCATGACTCTCTCTCGCCCTGTCACAGCTCACCCTTCCCCCTCCTCATAACCTCAAGGTCCTAGCCCTGTTCATGGGGATTCCACCCTCATGACTGAAGCAGCTCCCAAAGGCCCTACCTACCAATACCATAACCTTTGGAGGTTAGGATTTCAACATGAATTTTGGGAAGAAACAAACATTCAGACCATTCAAGTACCATAATCTGTTATTAAAATAGTTATCAAAGTAAACTGTTAAAGGCAAAACCATGGAGACAGTACAAAATTGAGTGATTGCCGGGGGTTGAAGGGGGAGAGATGAATAGGCGAGCACAGAGGATTTTTAGGGCAGTGAAAATACTGTAGGATGCCATAATGATGGGTTCATGCCATCATAAATTTGTCCAAACCCATAGAATATATAACATCAAGAGGCAAGTGTAATGTAAACTATAGATTTTGGTGATAACGATATATCAGTGTAGGTTCCTCAGTTGCAAGGAATGTTCTGCTCTGATGGGGATGTTGATAATGGGGGAGGCTATGCATGTGGGGGGCGCAGGGCATATAAAAATCTCTGTACCTTCCCCTCAGATTTGCTATGAACCTCAAACTGCTCTAAAAGGTATTATTTTTTTAAATTGTTTATGATCACCATAGTAAGTCTGGTTAACATCCGCCACCATACACAGTTACAAATTTTTTCTTGTGATGAGAACTTTCAAGATTCACTCTCTTAGCAACTTTCAAATATGTAACATGGTTTTATTAACTACAGTCACCATGCTGTACATTACACCCCCATGACTTATTTTATAACGGGAATTTTTTACCTTTTGAGCCCCTTCACCCATTTCTCCCACCCCGCACTCCCTGTTCCTCTGTATCTATGAACTGGGTTTTTTTTTTTTTTTCCTGTTTTTTTTTTTTTAAAGATTCCACATATAAGTGAGATCACGTAGTATTTGTCTTTCTCTGTCTGACTTATTTCACTTAGCATAATGCCCTCAAGGTCCATCGATGTTGTCACAAATGGCAGGATTTCCTTCTTTTTGATGGTTGAATAACATTCCATTGTGTGTGTGTGTACACGCGCACACACACATATTATGTGTGTGTGTGTGTGTGTATATATCACATTTTCTTTATTCATCCATTTGTGGACACTGAGGTTGTTTTTATATCTTGGCTATTGTAAGTAATGCTGCAATGAACATGGGTTACAAATATCTTTTCAAGTTAGTGTTTTTGTTTTCCTTGGGTAAAGCCCCTGAAGTAGAATTGCTGTATCACGTGATAGTTATATTTTTAACTTTTTGAGGAACATCTATACTGTTTTCCATAGTGGCTGTACTGATTTACATTCCCACCAATAGTGCGCAAGGGTTCCCTTTTCTCTGCATCCTCACCAGTGCTTCTCAGTACCTTTTCATTTACTTCTTGGCCAGCTGTATGTCTTCTTTGTAAAAGTGTTTATTCAGATCCTCTGCCCATTTTTTAATTGGATTGTTTGGGGGATTTTTTTTGCCATTGAATTGTATGTGTTCTTTATATATTTCGGATATTAACCCCTTATCAGATATATGATTTGCAAATAATTTCTCCCATTCTGTAGGTTGCCTTTTCATTTTGTTGGTAGTTTTCTTTGCTATGTAGAAGTTTTTTAGTTTGATGTAGTTCCACTTGCTTATTTTCACTTTTGTTGGCTTTGCTTTTGGTGTCCTCTAGTTTTATGGTTTCAGGTCTTATGTTCAAGTCTTTAATCCATTTTGTGTTAATTTTTGTGTATGGTGTAAGATAGTGGTCCAGTTTCTTTCTTTTGCAAATGTCTGTCCAGTTTCCCCAGGACCATTTATTGAAGAGGCTGTCCTTTCCCCATTGTGTATATCTATCTATCTATATACATTTTAAAAATTGAAGTATAGTTGACTTACAATATTATATTAGTTTCAGGTGTACAATGTACTGATTCAATATTTTTATAGATTACACACCATAATAAAGGTATTGACTATGTTCCCTGTGCAGCATATTACATCCCTGTGACTTATTCATTTTATAACCCATTGTATATTCTTGTCTCCTTTATCATAAATCAGTTGACCATATATGTGTAGGTTTATTTGTGGGATCTCTATTCTGTTCCATTGATCTATGTGTCTGTATGACAATACCATACTGTTTTGATTGTTATAGCTTTGTAATGTAGTTTGAAACCAGGGAACATGATCCCATCAGCTTTGTTCTTTCTCAAGACTGTTTTGGCTATTTGGAGTCTTTGGTGTTTCCATACAAATTTTAGGATTATGTATTCTATTTCTGTGAAAAATGCCATTGGAAGTTTGATAGAGATTTTATTAAATCTGTACATTGGTTTGGGCAGTGTGGACATTTTAACAATACTAATTCTTCTAATCCATGAGCATAGTATATCTCTCCCTTTGTTTGTGTCTTCTTCAATTTCTTTCATCAATGTCTTATGGCTTTCATTCTACAGGTTTGTCACCTCCTTGGTTAAATTTATTCCTAGGTATCTTTTTCTTTTTGATGCAACTGTAAATGGGATTGTTTTCTTAACTTCTCTTTCTGATAGTTTATTAGTGTATACAAAAGCAACAGATTTTTGTATATTCATTTTGTATCCTGCAACTTTAAACTGAATTCCTTTATTCTAAAAGTTATTTGATGGAGTCTTTAGGGTTTTCTCTTTGTATAATATCATGTCATCTGCAAATAGTGACAGTTTTACTTCTTCCTCTCCTATTTGGATGCCTTTATCTCTTTTTCTTGGTTAATTGCTCTTGCTAGGATTTCCAACACTATGTTGAATAAAAGTGGTGAGAATGGGCATCCTTGTCTTGTTCCTGATCTTAGAAGAAAGGCTTTCAGCTTTTCACCATTGAGTATGATGTTAGCTATGGACTTGTTATATATGGCCTTTATTATGTTGAGGTATGTACCCTCTATATCCGCTTTGTTGAGAGTTTTTAATCATCAATGGGTGCCGAATTTTGTCAAATGCTTTTCTGCATCTATTGAGATGACCATATGATTTTTTTTGAATTTAAGTTGATATTTTTATTCAGCAGGTTCTTATTATTTATTTTATACATATTAATGTATATATGTCAATCCCAATCTCCCAATTCATCCCACCAGCACCCCCCAACACCCCGCTTTCCCCTCTTGGTGTCCATACATTTGTTCTCTCCATCTGTGTCAACCATATGATTTTTATCCTTCATTTTGTTAATGTGTATCACATTGATTGACTTCTGGATATTGAATCATCCTTGCATCCCTTGAATAAATCCTGCTTGACCATAGTGTATGATTATTTAAATGTATTGTTAAATTTGGTTTGCTAATATCTTGTTGAGGATTTTTGCATCTATGTTCATCAGGAATATTAGTCTGTTATTTTCTTTTCTTGTGGCATCCTTGTCTGATTTTGGTATCAGGGTAGTGTTTGCCTTGTAAAATGAGTTTGGAAGTGTTCCTTCATATTTTTTGGAAGCGTTTGAGAAGGACTGGTATTAATTCTTCTTTAAATGTTTGGTAGAATTCACCAGTGAAGTGCTTGTTTGGTCCTGGATTTTGTTTGTTGGGGGGAACAAAGTCTTAATTTTTAAAAAATAGACTATTCCTGGGAAAGTTATAAAACATCAAAAAGAAATAAGGAAAATAAATGCAGTGGCATTGCACATTAAGTTTTATGTTTATTAAGAAAACTTATGGGGTAATTGTTCAAATAGCTTTTCTGAAGGTTATACCTATACTGTTTGTTATATATTTTCTCAATTCTGATATACTACTATATTTGTACATATATTTCTCAGTCATTAGTTAGTCATAAAGAGGTTCTCTTTTAGTAACAGCTTTATTGAGATACAATTCACATACCATATAATTCATCTATTGAAAGTGTATAATTCAGTGGATTTTACTATATTCACATGCAGCCATCACCACAGTTGATTTTAGAACATTTTCATATCCCCCCCAAAGCACCCCCTCTCTAGGCAATCAAAAATCTGCTTTGTGTTTCTTTAGATTTGCCTATTCTGGATACTTCATGTAAATGCAATCATATAATATGTGGTCTTTTGTGACAGGCTTCTTTTATTAGCATAATGTTTTCAAGGTTCATCTAGGTTCTAGCATGCATCAGTAATTCACGCATTTTTATGTCCAAATAATATTCCATTAGATATACTATGTTTTATCCATTTATCATTTGCTGGGCATTTGCATTGTTTCTACTTTTTGGCTATTATGAATAATGCTGCTATGAACATTCATATACAAGTTTTTGTATGGACATCGGTTTTCATTTCTCGTGAGTATGTACCTAGGAGTGGAATTGCTAGGTCTTTGGTCACCCTTTAACTTTTTAGGAACTGCCAGACTGTTTTCCAAAGCAACAGTACGATTTTACATCCCCACTAGCAGTGTATGAGGGTCCCAATTTCTCCATATTTTTACCAACACTCGTTTTTATCTGTGTTATTTATTATAGGCATCTTAGTGGGTATGATGTGGTATCTCATGGTTTTGATTTGCATCTTCCTGATGGCTAAAGGTTTTGAACATCTTTTCATGTACTTGGCCTTTCTTCTTTTAGATAACTTACCTATTTTTAAATTGGGTTGATTAGGTTGTTGGGTCTTTTATTATACAAGTCCCTTGTCAGATGTATGATTTGCAAAAACTTTCTCCTGGTTCCCTCTTTTTTTTTTTGAATTTTATTTTCTTTATTTTTTTATATAGCAGGTTCTTATTAGTTATCCATTTTATCCATATTAGTGTATATATGTCAATCCCAATCTCCCAATTCATCACACCACCACCCACTACCATCACTTTCCCCCCTTGGTGTCTATACGTTTGTTCACTACATCTGTGTCTCAATTTCTGCACTGCAAACTGGTTCATCTGTACCATTTTTCTAGGTTCCACATACATGTGTTAATATACAATATTTGTTTTTCTCTTTCTGACTTACTTCACTCTGCATGACAGTCTCTAGATCCATCCACGGCTCTACAAATGACTCAATTTCATTCATTTTTATGGCTGAGTAATATTCCATTGTATATATGTACCACATCTTCTAAAATCGTTCGTCTGTCAATGGGCATTTAGGTTGCTTCCATGTCCTGGTTATTGTAAATAGTGCTGCAATGAACATTCGGGTGCATGTGTCTTTTTGAATTATGGTTTTCTCAGGGAATATGCCCAGTAGTGGGATTGCTGGATCATATGGTAATTCTATTTTTAATTTTTTAAGGAACCTCCTTACTGTTCTCCATAGTGGCTGTACCAATTTACATTTCCACCAACAGTGCAAGAGGGTTCCCTTTTCTCCACACCCTCTCCAGCATTTGTTGTTTGTAAATTTTCTGATGATGCCCATTCGAACTGGTGAGGTGATACCTCATTGTAGTTTTGATTTGCATTTCTCTAATAATTAGTGATGTTGAGCAGCTTTTCATGTGCTTCTTGGACATCTGTATGGCTAAGACATTTCTTTGGAGAAATGTCTATTTAGGTCTTCTGCCCATTTTTGGATTGGGTTGTTTCTTTCTTTTTTTTTTTTTGCGGTACGTGGCCCTCTCACTGTTGTGGCCTCTCCCGTTGCGGAGCACAGGCTCCGGAAGTGCAGGCTCAGCGACCATGTCTCACGGGCCCAGCCACTGCCTGGCATGTGGGATCTTCCCGGACTGGGGCACGAACCTGTGTCCCCTGCATCGGCAGGCGGACTCTCAACCACTGCGCCACCAGGGGAGCCCTGGGTTGTTTCTTTTTTAAATATGGAGCTGCATGAGCTGTTTATATATTTTGGAGATTAATCCTTTGTCCATTGATTCGTTTGCAAATATTTTCTCACATTCTGAGGGTTGTCTTTTCGTCTTGCTTGTAGTTCCTTTTGCTGTGCAAAAGCTTTTAAGTTTCATTAGGTCCCACTTATTTTTGTTTTTATTTCCATTACTCTAGGAGGTGGGTCAAAAAATATCTTGCTGTCATTTATGTCAAAGAGTGTTCTTCCTATGTTTTCCTCTAAGAGTTTTATAGTGTCCGGTCTTACATTTATGTCTCTAATCCATTTTGAGTTTACTTTATTTTATTTTTTAACATCTTTATTGGGGTATAATTGCTTTACAATGGTGTGTTAGTTTCTGCTTTATAACAAAGTGAATCAGTTATACATATACATATGTTCTCATATGTCTTCACTCTTGTGTCTCCCTCCCTCCCACCCTCCCTATCCCATTGAGTTTATTTTTGTATATGGTGTTAGGGAGTGTTCTAATTTCAATTTTTTACATGTACCTGTTCAGTTTTCCCAGCACCACTTATTGAAGAGGCTCTCTTTTCTCCATTGTGTATCCTTGCCTCCTTTGTCGTAGATTAGTTGACCATAGATGCATGGGTTTATCTCTGGGCTTTCTATCCTGTTCTATGGATCTATATTTCTGTTTTTGTGCCAGTACCATATTGTCTTGATTACTGTAGCTTTGTTATATAGTCTGAAGTCAGGGGGTCTGATTCCTCCAGCTCTGTTTTTTTCCCTCAAGACCACTTTGGCTATTTGGGCTCTTTTGTGTCTCCATACAAATTTTAAGATTTTTTGTTCTAGTTCTGTAAAAAATGCCATTGGTAATTTGATAGGGATTGCATTGAATGTGTAGATCGCTTTGGGTAGTATAGTCATTTTCACATTATTGATTCTTCCAATCCAAGAACATGGTATATCTCTCCATCTGTTTGTATCATCTTTAATTTCTTTCATCAGTGTCTTATAGTTTTCTGCATACAGGTCTTTTGTCTTCCGAGGTAGGTTTATTCCTAGGCATTTTATTCTTTTTGTTGCAGTGGTAAATGGGAGTGTTTCCTTAATTTCTCTTTCAGATTTTTCATCATTAGTGTATAGGAATGCAAGAGGTTTTCTGTGCATTAATTTTGTATCCTGCAACTTTACCAAATTCATTGATTAGCTCTAGTAGTTTTCTGGAGGCATCTTTAGGATTCTCTGTGTATTGTGTCATGTCATCTGCAGACAGTGACAGTTTTACTTCTTCTTTTCCTATTTGTATTCCTTTTATTTCTTTTTCTTCTCTGATTGCTGTGGCTAGGACTTCCAAAACTATGTTGCATAATAGTGCTGAGAGTGGACATCCTTGTCTTGTTCCTGATCTTAGAGGAAATGCTTTCAGTTTTTCACTATTGAGAATGATATTTGCCATGGGTTTGTCATATATGGCCTTTATTATGTTGAGGTAGGTTCTCTCTATGCTCACTTTCTGGAGAGTTTTTATCATAAATGGGTGTTGAATTTTTTCAAAAGCTTTTTCTGCATTTATTGAGATGATCATTTGGTTTTTATTCTTCATTTTGTTAATATGATGTTTCACATTGATTGATTTGCGTATACTGAAGAATCCTTGCATCCCTGGGATAAATCCCACTTGATCATGGTATATGTACCTTTTAATGTGTTGTTGAATTCTGTTTGCTAGTATTTTGTTGAGTATTTTTGCATCTATATTCATCAGTGATATTGGTCTGTAATTTTCTTTTTTTGTAGTATCTTTGTCTGGTTGTGGTATCAGGTTGATGGTGGCCTCATGGAATGAATTTGGGAGTGTTCCTTCCTCTGCAATTTTTTGGAAGAGTTTGAGAAGGATGGGTGTTAGCTCTTCTCTGAATGTTTGGTAGAATTCACCTGTGAAGCCATCTGGTCCTAGACTTTTCTTTGTTGGAAGATTTTTAATCACAGTTTCAGTTTCATTACTTGTGATTGGTCTGTTCATATTTTCTATTTCTTTCTGGTTCAGTCTTGGAAGGTTATATCTTTCTAAGAATTTGTCCATTTCTTCCAGGTTGTCCATTTTACTGGCATAGAGTTGCTTGTAGTAGTCTCTTAGGATGCTTTGTATTTCTGCGGTGTCTGTTGTAACTTCTCCTTTTTCATTTCTAATTTTATTGATTTGAGTCCTCTCCCTCCTTTTCTTGATGAGTCTGGCTAAAGGTTTATCAATTTTGTTTGTCTTCTCAAAGAACCAGCTTTTAGTTTTATTGATCTTTGCTATTGTTTTCTTTGTTTCTATTTCATTTATTTCTGCTCTGATCTTTATGGTTTCTTTCCTCTACTAACTTTGTGTTTTGTTTGTTCTTCTTTCTCTAGTTCCTTTAGATGTAAGGTTAGATGATTTATTTGAGATGTTTGTTGTTTCTTGAGGTAGGACTGTACTGCTATAAACTTCCCTCTTAGAACTGCTTTTGCTGCATCCCATAGGTTTTAGATTGTCGTGTTTTCATTGTCATTTGTCTCTAGGTATTTGTTGATTTCCTCTTTGATTTCTTCAGTGATCTCTTGGTTATTTAGTAACGTATTGTTTAGCCTCCATGTGTTTGTGTTTTTTACTGGTTTTTCCCTGTAATTGATTTCTAATCTCATAGCATTGTGGTCAGAAAAGTTGCTTGATATGATTTCAAGTTTCTTAATTTCACTAAGGCTTGATTTGTGACCCAAGATATGATCTATCCTGGAGAATGTTCCATGCGCACTTGAGAAGAAAGTGTAATCTGCTGTTTTTGGATGGAATGTCCTATAAATATCAATTAAATCTATCTGGTCTATTGTGTCATTTAAAGCTCTTGTGTTTCCTTATTAATTTTCTGTTTGGATGATCTGTCCATTGGTGTAAATGAGGTGTTAAAGTCCCCCACTGTTATTGTGTTACTGTCGATTTCCTCTTTTATAGCTGTTAGCAGTTGCCTTATGTATTGAGGTGCTCCTATGTTGGGTGCATATATATTTATAATTGTTACATCTTCTTCTTGGAGTGATCCCTTGGTCATTATTTAGTGTCCTTCCTTGTCTCTTTTAACATTCTTTATTTTAAAGTCTATTTTATTCGATATGAGTATTGCTACTCCAGCTTTCTTTTGATTTCCATTGTCATGGAATATCTTTTTCCATCCCTTCATTTTCAGTCTGTATGTGTCCCTGGGTCTGAAGTGGGTCTCTTGTAGACAACATATGTATGGGTGTTGTTTTTGTATCCATTCAGCAAACCTGTGTCTTTTGGTTGGAGCATTTAATCCATTCACGTTTAAGATAATTATCGATATGTATGTTCCTATTACAGTTTTCTTAATTTTTTGGGTTTGTTTTTGTAGGTCCTTTTCTTCTCTTTTGTTTCCCACTTAGAGAAGTTCCTTTAGCATTTGTTGTAGAGCTTTGGTGGTGCTGAATTCTCTTAGTTTTTGGTGGTGCTGAATTCTCTTAGCTTTTGCTTGTCTGTAAAGCTTTTGATTTCTGCATGGAATCTGAATGAGATCCTTTCCTGGTAGAGTAATCTTGGTTGTAGGTTCTTCCCTTTCATCACTTTAAGTATATCATGCCACTCCCTTCTGGCTTGTAGAGTTTCTGCTGAGAAATCAGCTGTTAACCTTATGGGAGTTCCCTTGCATGTTATTTGTCATTTTTCCCTTGCTGCTTTCAGTAGTTTTTCTTTGTCTTTCATTTTTGCCAATTTGATTACTATGTGTCTCGGCGTGTTTCTCCTTGGGTTTATCCTGTATGGGACTTTCTGCACTTCCTGGACTTGGGTGGCTATTTCCTTCCCCATGTTAGGGAAATTTTCGACTATGATCTCTTCAAATATTTTCTCGGGTCCTTTCTCTTTCTCTTCTCCTTCTGGGACCCCTATAATGTGAATGTTGTTGCATTTAATGTTGTCCCAGAGGTCTCTTAGGCTGTCCTCATTTCTTTTCATTCTTTTTTCTTTATTGTGTTCCGCAGCAGTGAATTCTACCATTCTGTCTTCCAGTTCACTTATCTGTTTTTCTGCTTCAGTTATTCTGCTATTGATTCCTTCTAGTGTATTTTTCATTTCAGTTATTGTATTGTTCGTCTCTGTTTGTTCTTTAATTCTTCTAGGTCTTTGTTGAACATTTCTCGCATCTTCTCGATCTTTGCCTCCATTCTGTTTCCAAGGTCCTGGATCATCTTCACTATCATTATTCTGAATTCTTTTTCTGGAAGGTTGCCTATCTCCACTTCATTTAGTTGTTTTTCTGGGGTTTTGTCTTGTTCCTTCATGTGGTACATAGCCATCTGTGTTTTCATATTGTCTGTTTTTCTGTGAAAGTAGTTTTTGTTCCACAGGCTTCAGGATTGTAGTTGTTTTTGCTTTTGCTGACTGCCCTCTGGTGGATGAGGCTGTCTAAGAGACTTCTGCAAGTTTTCTGATGGGAGGGACTGGTGGTGGGTAGAGCTGGCTGTTGCTCTGGTGGGCAGAGCTCAGTAAAACTTTAATCTGCTTGTCTGCTGATGGGTGGGGCTGGGTTCCCTCCCTGTTGGTTGTTTGGCCTGAGGCGACCCAACACTGGAGCCTACGCAGGCTCTTTGGTGGGGCTAATGGCAGACCCTGGGAAGGCTCATGCCAAGGAGTATTTCCCAGAACTTCTGATGCCAGTGTCCTTGTCCTCACGGTGAGCCACAGCCACCCCCCGCCCCTGCAGGAGACCCTCTAACACCAGCAGGTAGGTCTGGTTCAGTCTCCTATGGGGTCACTGCTCCTTCCCCTGGGTCCTGATATGCACACTACTTTGTGTGTGCCCTCCAGGAGTGGAGTCTCTGTTTCCCCCAGTCCTGTTGAAGTCCTGCAATCAAGTCCTGCTAGCCTTCAAAGTCTGATTCTCTAGGAATTCCTCCTCCCATTGCTGGACCTCCAGGTTGGGAAGCCTGACATGGGGCTCAGAACCTTCACTCCAGTGGGTGGACTTCTGTGGTGTAAGTGTTCTCTATTTTGTGAGTCACCCATCCAGCAGTTACAGGATTTGATTTTATTGTGATTGCACCCCTCCTGCCGTCTCATTGTGGCTTCTCCTTTGTCTTTGGATGTGGGGTATCTTTTTTGATGAGTTCCAGTGTCTTCCTGTTCATTATTGTTCACCAGTTAGTTGTGATTCTGGTGCTCTTGCAGGAGGGAGTGAGAGCACGTCCTTCTACTCTGCCATCTTGAACCAATCTCCCGTCATTTCCTCTTTAACTAGTGAGGGAAGAAAAACTACTCTTAAGTAACTACTGTGATCAATACTAAGTATTATACTTTAGGAATGCCAAACTAATGAAATGATTCCTACGTTCCAGGATATTGGTTTCTTTGGTGACCCAAGACTTATGTGACATAATTGAAAAATAATGCAGAACAGTATGATATAAATGAGAGTAGTATAATATAAATGCCCCTGGATTCCAAGGAGCCTAGGTTGAAAGTGATTGATTTAAAGTATTTATTTTGAGTAGGATGAGCACACATTAACTATTCACAACAACTTTTTTCTTATATGTATAAATTTATTTATTTTTGGCTGCATTGGGTCTTCAATGCTGTGTGCGGGCTTTCTCTAGTTGCAGTGAGCAGGGGCTACTCTTCGTTGTGGTGTGCAGGCTTCTTATTGTGGTGGCTTCTCTTGTTGCGGAGCACGGGCTCTAGGCGTGTGCGCTTCAGTAGTTGTGGCATGTGAGCTCAGTAGTTGTGGGCTCTACAGTGGACTCTAGAGTACAGACTCAGTAGTTGTGTCACACAGGCTTAGTTGCTCCATGGCATGTGGGATCTTCTTGGACCAGGGCCCCAAGCTTTTTCCCCTGAATTGTCAGGTGGATTCTTAACCAGTGCACCACCAGGGAAGTCCTCACAGCAACTTTCAAAATATAATTTTTTAGTTTGATTCAGTTTCTGTAGAATTTAGCTTATATACAGTATCACATTTTCGGAGCCAGTCCTTACTACTGGGCTGTAAATGTGGATGCTGTCTTTGATTACCAGTGTATTTCCTGCATTTGGCATGGTGCCTGATACAAGGCACATTCTGTTAAATGTTTGTTGAATGAATGAATGAACAAACACTGGTGTGGGCTTGAGGTCTCGGCATGTGATATTAAGCTCTTTTAGAAAGTTGTCCCAAGGTGGAAGATGTTAGGGTGGAAAGAGCAAAAGGTAGAGGGGAGGCCTTCAGAGCTCTGCCACTGATGAGCTCTGTAGCACTGGCCTTTCTGGTCATATATCCTCATTTGTGAAGTGAGGGAATGTATTGGATCATCTCCCTTTTAATATTTTGAGGTTTATGAGCAGTATAAACTTAAAACATTTAGAACCAGCTAAAGAAACATAACCTCTAAGTAGAACTTGAGTGCGCCATTAAGGTTTTGTGCTAAAATACCACTGACCTTTGCACCTGGCATTTCTGTAAAGTTGTGCTAAGAAAATGGTATTTCTAGTATTGGATGTACTAAGAAGGTATTCACAAGGCAGTATCTTAAATGTTCTCATTAAGTAGAATGTTAGGATAAATTTATCATTTTGTTTATTTATACCCTATCTACTTTCTTTCAAACAAAATTTGAGGTGGCAATTCAAGTTAGTATTTTTTTCCCTAAGGCAAAGTTTCCTTAGATTCTGTTAAAAAACATTTTGTTATCTCTGTCTTTTAAACAACCTTAAACTTTTGTTGTTTCCATTTTAAAATAGGATCAGAATAGGAGAAATGGTTTAATAATGCTATTTTAACTTGAACCTCTGAAATTAACAGCTTTTGAACATTACAAAGAATGCCTCTCTAGTGTATAATATTCTAACTGAATTGAAATATCTCCATTGCTGCACGTTTCAGCATAAGGAGGCTTTTACAGAGGCATGGCACAAACTCTATGATATTTATAGATCAAATCAAATATCTTAAATTGCCCAGGGGAGCAAGACGTAAACTCTGAGGAGTAAGCTGCTCTATTAATGAAGAAATAAGCAGTGAAAGAAAATCAGGGAATGGGTTTCCTCTAGCTAGAGTAACCAGATACTTTTTAATAGCTCCAAATAGAAAACATGGTCTATCACAACAAAAAGAGAAGATTTTGTGAAAGTGCTAATTTTCTGTTAAATCATTTCTTTTAGGTTAGAGAAAGGCCAACACTAGCTACTCTAAATCCCTATGTATATACTTTATGATAAATAAGCCAGTGACATTTTGTTTTAAATAAATGTTTTTTCTTTGTAAAATCATGAGTCTTGAGTAAATGTCATCCTTGAATTTCACACATTCCACATTTCCTTGATAGAGACTCCAGTGTCCATAAAACACTGAAAACTCATTTCTTTAAAGAGGCTTACTTAAGCTTATTAGAAGTGTAAACATAACTGTGATCCATAAATCTAACCAGTCTTTGGCTTATGGCATCTAAAACTTTTTAAATTTTATCTTTTTTTTTTTTTTTAAGTCTTAGGCCCTAAGGTAATTGTATACAAATGTATAGCAAACAGATGTATGACAAATCTGAATAATTTGGTCAATATTTATATATTTGTATATTAAAAGCATGTAAATTAAAGCATGTTTATTTTACATTTATAGTTGATCAATAAACTTTAATATATCTGTTTTCTAGGTTTGGAATTTTATGACAAGCAACCCCCCTAGCCCTGGTAATTTAAAAGCTTTTGTTACTTAGTTTTTAAATTACTCTGTATTAAGTACGGAGTGCTTCTTTTGGAATTCAGCATATTTCCATGTGAATAATCTGATTTAACTAAGAAATATATCTGAACCAGAGTGTCCCTTATTGATCACAAACATTTTAAAATCTCCTTCATTTTAAAATCGCCTTTGACAACAGCCTAAATAATACTTTGGTTCATTAGTAATGCGAAACTTTTTTAAAGTAGAGGTATTTGGTGGGAGAGAAGCCAATCCACTAACTTTTAAAAATTTGTTATACAGGATTAGCTGAACCATCCTTTGTTGCCAAACATGAAGATAGTTTGTTTAAGGATTTATTTCAAGACTACGAGAGATGGGTTCGTCCAGTGGAACACCTGAATGACAAAATAAAAA
>NW_022983432.1:0-20000 GCF_011762595.2 Tursiops truncatus | reverse complement strand
CTCCTCCTCTCTGACAACCACCTGTTTCTTCTCTGTATCTATGACTCTGTTTTTGTTTAGTTATGTCTATTCATTTGTTTTGTTTTTTAGATTCCACATATAAATAAAATCATACAGTATTTGTCTTTTTCTAGTTTATTTCAGTTAGCATAATACCCTCTATTATGCTGGTAAAGGTCCATCCAAGTTGTCAAAAATCCCAAGATTTCATTCTTTTTTATGGCTGAGTAGTATTCCGTTGTATGTGTATATGTGTGCGCGTGTGTGTGTGTGTGTGTATAAATACCACATCTTCTTTATTCATTCATCTATTGATGGGCATTTAGGTTGCTTCCATATCTTGGCTATTGTAAATAATGCTGCAGTAAACATAGAGGTGTGTGTATCTTTTCAAATTAGTGTTTTCATTTTTTTCAGATAAATACCCAGGAGTAGAATTGCTGGAAGCTTTGCTCTTTTAGATTTACGTTACCTGTTACTTAGTTTTCTGGAAAGTGCCCTACTCAGGGTCCTACTTTACTTGAAAGCATTCATCTAATCTGGGGGCAAACTATAGCCCCAGGTCAAATCCGGCCCACTGACTGGTTTTTTTTAAACAAAGTTTTATTGGAACACAGCCTTGTCCATTTGTTTACATATGCTCTGTGGCTGCTATGGTGCTAGAGTGGCAGATTTGAATGTTGGCAGCATGGCCCACAGAAACTGAAAATATTTACTCTCTGGCCCTTTTCAGAAGAATTTTGTTGACTCCTTTCTTCTATCTATTTTATTACGCCATCCTATTGTAAATTGTTTTCTTACTTCTTTTAGTCTGTTAGAGTCACTTCTCATTGGATATTTACATGATACCCTTTTGAGTTCTTCATGGCTTTGACTGACAACGATGTATTCAATTATTTGTTTTCATTTTTGTTTTTTTAAATAAGCTTATGCTATACATGTGTGTCAACTTGCCCCACCTCCAAGGTCCAGGGGTGTCTTTTAAAATACTGGTAGTGATAGCTGGAATCATCCCCATGTCCTCTGTGTGGACGTCCCAGTGTCTTCCAGCTCCCTGCCACTGGAAAGTGCTACCTGCCTCTCTCCTTCACCCAGGCGACCCGCTCCGTTTCCATGCTCACTACATCGCTCAGTGCTGGGCTCCCGGGGACCCCATCCCACTTCAGGACCTGGTTTCTGCTGGCCGCCTCGGCACCAGTGTCAGAAAGACACTGCTGCTTTGCTCTCCGCAGCCTGATGGTAAGGTGGTCTACACATCCCTGCAGTGGGCCAGCCTGCAGTGAACTCCAGAGACCTGTGGGCACGTGCCTGTGTCCTTGGCAAGAGCCTTTCTAGATGGTCCCAAGCTCATCTCCGAGTGGGAGGCTCGACCACCCTCCTGCCTCTCTCGGCAGTTAGTTTTTGATTCCAGATTTATAAACACTACATCCTTCTCATGTCCCTCCCTGATTCAAAGCACTTAGTGGCTGTGTTGTTTTTATAGTTACCTATTTCCAACTGTGAGTTTCTTGAGTGTGAAAGCTGATTCATCTCTGTTTCCTACAGGGCTTAGGTCCCAAAAGGTCTCAATAAACTTGTTGAATAAATGTGGAGTTTGTGATTTGAATCCTTATGACAGTCCTGGGAAATGTGGCCATTTGTGTCTGCTTGTACAGATGAGGAAAAGGCCTGGAGGTGGGGAAATGACTTGTCTGAGGTCACACATCTAGTAGGGAGCAGGGCTGGGATTTAAAACCTGGTCTTTCTTTTTTCTTTTTTAATTGATTGATTAATTTATTTATTTGGCTGCACTGCGCGTCTTGTGGGATCCTAGTTCCCCGACCAGGGATTGAACCCTGGGCCCTCAGCAGTGAAAGCGTGGAGTCCTAACTACTGGACCGCCGGGGGATTCCCAAACTTGGTCTTTCTGACACCGAATTTTGAGCTCTTCCACTGCACTAAACTTCCTTTTGAAAACATTTTTACAAGACATTTCAGATGCATGCAAAGGCATAAATAAAAATAACACATGAAGAAAAGAAGGAAGCGAGTGTTGCAGTTTTAGGATAGCCATTTGGAGTAGGGAGGGGAATGTCAGGGGTGGTCTTTTTCTTGCCTTGGGTGGTGTTATTCAGGTGTTTGGAGAATTACTTTTTTTTTTGCGGTACGTGGGCCTCTCTCTGTTGTGGCCTCTCCCGTTGCAGAGCACAGGCTCCGGACGTGTAGGCTCAGCGGCCATAGCTCACGGGCCCAGCCGCTCCGCGGCATGTGGGATCTTCCCGGACCGGGGCACGAACCCGCGTCCCCTGCATCGGCAGGCAGACTCTCAACCACTGCGCCACCAGGGAAGCCCTGAGAATTACTTTTTATACCATACATTTGTATTCTAGATCCTCCTTTAAGTGTATGTTCTATTCCACAATTTTTTACAAAAGCTAAAACACATACGTATGAAATATGCATTTGTAAAACGATCTATATAGCGCCTTTCTGCTTAAGAAATCAATAGAACGTTACCAGTACCAGCTTCCAATATTTATACATTGATTTTTTTTTAGACTTTCTAGACGTGGACCATTTTTATTTATTTAAAACAGTTTTTTAAACATTATTATTATCTTTAATATTTATTTATTTTTGGTTGCGTTGGGTCTTAGTTGCGGCATGCGGGATCCTTTCGTTGTGGCATGTGGGCTCCAGGGCGCAGGGGCTCTGTAGTTGCGGCGCTCTGGCCCTCTAGTGGTGGCCCATGGACTCACTAGTTGCAGCACGCGGGTTTGGGTAGCCCCACAGCATGTGGGATCTTAGTTCCTGGACCAGGGGAGCCATTTTTAAAGTCTTTATTAAATTTGCTATAATACTGCTTCTGTTTTATGTGTTGGTTTTTTGGCCGTGAGTCATGTGGGATCTTAGCTTCCCAACTGGGGATCAAACCCGTGCCCCTGCATTAGAAGGCAAAGTCTTTTTTTTTTTTAAATAAATTTATTTATTTTTGGCTGCATTGGGTCTTTATTGCTGTGCATGGGCTTTCTCTAGTTGCGGCGAGCGGGGGCTACTCTTCGTTGCGGTGCGCGGGCTTCTCATTGGGGTGACTTCTCTTGTTGTGGAGCATGGGCTCTAGGAGCGTGGGCTTCAGTAGTTGTGACGCACGGGTTTAGTTGCTCCGCGGCATGTGGGATCTTCCCGGACCAGGGCCCGAACCCGTGTCCCCTGCACTGGCAGGCAGATTCTTAACCACTGGGCCACCAGGGAAGCTCCTATATCTTGATTTTTTAAATGTGTAGCTTTGTTTGGTCACATAGATTTCGTTACTGTAATACAGTCACATGGTGAAAATTCTGGGGCTGAAAGTCTCCACCTCTGGTTCTCAATTTCTACCCCTCCCCCAATTTCTTCTTTCTTTCTTGCCCTATTTGGTGAATAAACTTGATAGACTCTTGATGTCCTGCAAGCTTAGATTATTTATTTATTTATTTTTGGCCGCACCGTGTGGCATGTGGGATCCTAGTTCCCCAAACAGGGATAGAACCCACACTCCCTGCAGTGGAAGCACGGAGTCTTAACCACTGGACCTCCAGGGAATTCCCTAAGCTTAGATTTTAATTTAAACTAGGATACTAACTCCTGCCTGGCTAACACTCTATACTTTTGCCTGTTTTGTAATTTCTCCAATACCTCTCTTCTCTCTACAACAAGGTACTTTGATGACTCAGTACCTGCGTCCTGAGTCTTCCCTCTCAAAAGTTCCTCATTAAAAACCATTCTGGGCTCCCCTGGTGGCGCAGTGGTTGACAGTCCGCCTGCCGATGCAGGGGACATGGGTCCATGCCCCGGTCCGGGAAGATCCCACATGCCATGGAGCGGCTGGGCCTGTGAGCCATGGCCGCTGAGCCTGTGTGTCTGGAGCCTGTGCTCCGCAACGGGAGAGGCCACAACAGTGAGAGGCCCGCGTACCGCAAAAAAAAAAAAAAAAAAAAAAAAAATATTCTGAGGGCCTCCACATGCAAAAAAGAAAAAATCCAGATACAGACGTTACACCCTTTACAAAAATTAACTCAAAATGGATCATCGACCTAAATGTAAAAATGCAAAACTATAGAACTCCAGGTAGATAACATAGGAGAAAACCTAGATGACCCTGGGTATGGCGATGACATTTTACTTTATTTATTTATTACTTTTTTAATACATTTATTTATTTTTATTTTTGGTTGCGTTGGGTCTTCGTTGCTGCGTGTGGGCTTTCTCTAGTTGCGGCGAGTGGGCTTCTCATTGCAGTGGCTTCTCGTTGCAGAGCACGGGCTCTAGGCGGGGGGGGGGGGGGCTTCAGTAGTTGTGGCACGCAGGCTCAGTAGTTGTGGCTTACAGGCTCTAGAGCGCAGTCTCGGTAGTTGTGGCACAAGGGCTTAGTTGCTCCTCAGCATGTGGGATCTTCCCAGACTAGGGCTGGAACCGGTGTCCCCTGCATTGGCAGGCAGATTCTTTACCACTGTGCCACCAGGGAAGTACCATCAATGACATTTTAGATACGGCACTAAAAGGCAAGATCTGTGAAAGAAAAAATAGATATGCTGGACTTCGTTAAAATTAAAAAACTTCTGTGAGAAAATATTGCAAAAGACACATCTGATACAGGATTGTTATCCAAAATATACAAAGAACTCTTCAAAGCCAACAATAAGAAAACAACCTGATTAAAAAAATGGACCAGAGACCTTAACAGATACCTCACCAAAGAATATAAAAAGATGCCAATACGCACGTGAAAAGATGTTCCACATCATCTGTCATCAAGGAATGCAAATTAAAGCAATGATGAGTGGGGAAGGTCATCACCCTTTCCCTATACATTGCCCTGTGCATCTCTTCCATCTGGATGTTCATGGGTTATATCCTTTTATAATAAACCTCTAATTTTAGTAAGTAAGGTGTTTCTCAGTTCTGTAAGCTGCTCTAGCAAATGAATCGAACCTGAGGAGAGGGTTGTTGGAAACTCTGAAACACCAATGATGCATGTATAGTTAAGTTATTCATACATTTAACAATGTTTTGACTGTCAGCTTATATGTTAAGCCTGTGCTAAGACACTGAAAAACAGGAAAGATGAGGTCTCTGCCCTCCTATAGACTTCTAAAAAAATTTATTTTTAAAAATTTTAAAAAATATTTATTTGGTTGCGTTGGGCGGGCTCCTTAGTTGCAGCTTGCTGGCTCCTTAGTTGTGGCATGCGAACTCTTAGTTGCGTCATGCACGTGGGATCTAGTTCCCTGACCAGGGATCGAACCCAGGCCCCCTGAATTGGAAGTGTGGAGTCTTAACCACTGCACCACCAGGGAAGTCCCTGCCCTCCTATAACTTTTTTGTCTGGGAGCTAACTTGTAAACAAGAAAACAAAAAAGAGCAAGGTAGTTTGACAGATACAGAAATACAATGAGAGAATAATAATGATAACGGTAGCTAACGCTGAGTGCTTTCTTGGTGCCAAGCACTATCCTAAGCAATTTGCATAGATTGCATCATTTCATCCTTATGATAACCCTATGAGGTGGGTGCGGTCGCCACCCCCATTTTATAGATGGGGAAGCTGAGGCACAGAATGACTGAGAAACTTGTCTGAAGTATTAGAGCTAGTAATTGAGGATTGCTGAATTTGAACCTAAGCATCTGGATAGAGCAGGGTGATGTCATAAAGGAAAGGATTGAGTGGGACTGTTGCTCTGAGGAGGGAATACTGACTGCTGAGTCTGCTGGACAGCAGCTGCATAAAACAGCGGTGAAGAGCATGGGCTATGGAGCCAGACTGTCCCAGCTGCAATGCTGGCCTGACTTCTAGTTGCTGAGAGACTGAATATACAAATAGACAATGGCCAGATCATATATGAAAACAGAACTCTGATCCACAGCCTGCAGCAGCCTGCCCAGAAAACCAGACCCCTTATCTGTAATAAACAGCTCAGCACTGGTCAGAATGGCCATCATCAAAAAGTCTACAAATAATACATGCTGGAGAGGGTGTGAAGAAAAGGGAACCCTCCTACACTCTTGGTGGGAATGTAAATTGGTGCAGCCACTATGGAGAACAGTATGGAGGTTCCTTCAAAAACTAAAAATAGAATTATCATATGATCCAGCAATCCCACTCCTGGGCACATATCCAGGGAAAACCATACTTCGAAAAGATACACGCACCCCAATGTCCATTGCAGCACTATTTACAATAGCCAGGACATGGAAGCAACCTAAATGTCCATCAACAGATGAATGGATAAAGAAGATGTGGTGTATATATACAATGGAATGTTACTCAGCCATAAAAAAGAATGAAATATTGCCACTTACAGCAACATAGACATAGAGATTTTCATACTAAGTGAAGTAAGTCAGACAGAGAAAGACAAGTATTCTATGATATCACTTATATGTGGAATCTAAAAAAATGATACGAAATGAACTTATTTGCAAAACAGAAACAGATTCACAGACATAGAAGACAAACTTATGGTCACCAAAGGGGACAATGTGGGGGAGGAATGATAAATTAGGAGTTTGGGATTAACATATACACACTACTATACGTAAAATGGATTAAAAAATAAGGATTTGCTGTATAGCACAGGGAAATATATTCAATATCTGTAATAACCTATAATGGAAAAGAATCTGAAAAAAATATATATTTATAACTCAATCACTTTGCTGTACAAGTGAAACTAACACAATATTGTAAATCAACTATACTTCAATAAACAAAAACAGCTCAGGAAGCCAGGCTGCTATAAGGCAGGCTTGTAGGAAGTAACAATCCAAGGGGCCAAATAATAACCCCTACAACAATAGGTCCAAAAGGGCCAGGACTTGATTAGTAATTCACAACTCTACTAATTTTGGCCCCACTTCCAATTTAGGACCAAGAAAAGAAAGCCAAATATGTACCCCAACCAATCGCATAGGGTACCTAACTTCTAGTCTGCCCATGTCTAGCTTCTCCATGACGACAGCCTCCAATCTGGGACACCTGAAGCCTTTCCTTTTTTTCTGCTATATAGCTTTCCCACACCTCTGCCTGCCTTTGAGTCTCTGCCAAAACATGAGTGATGGTGACTGACGCCCTTACGCTGAATAGATAGCCTTTGCTTGTTCTCATCCGGTCAGTCTTAATTTATTTCCACTTTGTGCAGTCTTGGGCAAGTTCTGTAACCACTTTTTGGTGCCTCAGTATCTGCCTCTATAAAATAGGATAATAGTATTAGTGCTCCTTAAGCAAGCATCTATAAAAGTATTACTATCAGGGAGGGCAACTTCTCTGAGAGTCCTCCTTAAATATGTATTAAGTAAGTTAACATATGTAAAGTTCTGAGAACAGGGCCTGATACATAGTAAATATTCCAGAATGTTACCTGTTACTATTTTTAGTAATGGAAATCATGGGTCACACGAATTAAAAACAAAACAAAACAAAAACAAACAAACAAAAAACCCATAAGGTGTTTAGCCCAAAGCCTAGCACATTTAGAGTGTTCATTAAATATTATCTAACAGCGATAAAGAAAGTCATTGGTGTGAATGGGATTATCCCAGAGAGGAAAGGACTAGAGGAAATAATCCTGAGAGGAAGATGTTGGCTGAGGAGATCAAAAAACAATGTATAACTTGCTCCAGGTTTATAACAAGAGGTGTCAGAACATTTTCCCTGTTCTGGAAACCCAAAGGAAACCTCAGGATGTAAACTGCTGTCTTTGATAAAGAGGCACAAAGCCTTTTAATCATTGGGTCTTAAGTTAAAAAAAAGTCAGTCACCTTCTTAAAGAGGCTTCCCTGACCATCCTATCTGGAGTACCATTTTCCCTAAGTCATTATCAGTAATTTATTTTCTTCAGAGCACCACTCTGAAATGATCTACTTTATTATTATTTTTTCCCTGTTCCCCTAAGGCTCAAAGCTTCACGAGTAGAGGATTTGTTTTAGGGTTCAAAAGGGCAGACTGGCTTCTGGCTGTGCTTCGGGTTGACATTCTGATATGAAAAATGATTTTTTTCATTATTCATGGATATAACATTATCTTCTGGAAGGAGCTTTGATTTCGCACAGCTCCAACCGTCTGGGGATCTTTTCACAGAGACGGAGCCGGCTGAAGTCTAGTGGCGGTAGCGGTGAATACTCCAACTTTATACCGCGACTCAGAGGCTAGCTGACGGCACTTAAGTAACCACCCGAGGGCGGAGAGGAGTCCTCACTTCTCACCTGACGACGCTCCCACACCTTGTCAGCTAGAGACGGGGTCCTCCCAACTTAGCACGCCGCTCTGGCCCAACCTCTCGTCTCTATTGCTTTTTCCGCCCGCCAACGTCTTTTCTGATTGGTGCAGGCGGGCGCTGCGCGTGCTGGCGTCACAAGACGGCGGCGCTGCTATAAGAGCGCGACCGGGGGACGCGTGCGCCTCTTTCTCGGTTACCGAAGCGGGCGGGAAGGTGAGGTGTAGCGCTGTGTTCTTTATTCCGGGTGTGGGTTGTAGGGTCTTGCGGACCATCCGAGCTTTAATGAGTTCGCTAAAGAAGATGCAGGTGAGATGAAGGTGGTTGTAGAGTAGTAGGAATGGTATCGGTTATAAAAGCTTGAGGGACGGTTCTCGCGATATTTTCCTGGGCGCCGCGAGGTTCTAGCTGAGTTGTGGGACTGCGCAGGCGCTGTTCCGAGTCCTCACTGTCCACTCTCCATTCCGCACAGACGGGCAAGTAGAGCCAGCATGCCGGTGGCCCGGAGCTGGGTTTGTCGCAAAACCTATGTGACCCCGCGGAGACCCTTCGAGAAGTCCCGCCTCGACCAAGAGCTGAAGCTGATCGGTGAGTGACTAATGCAGAGTTTCTGCTTCCCGGGCCGGGGAAGCTAACACGTGGGTGAGGCTGCCCACGTGCTCATTCTACTGGAATCCCTTCGGTGTGTCCCCCTCCCTCTTCGCCAAATTCGGGATCGTTCGTTGTTTAGATTTTCTGTACCCCGAAACTACCAATCCTTTTCACTAGTCCGTGGGACTGAACTTGTTCGCCCATTCTTTGCAGGCGAGTATGGGCTCCGGAACAAACGTGAGGTCTGGAGGGTCAAATTTACCCTGGCCAAGATCCGCAAGGCTGCCCGGGAGCTGCTGACGCTGGATGAGAAAGACCCGCGGCGTCTGTTTGAAGGTGTGTATGGGGAACGTTGGGCTTCAGTTTCCTCTTGATTAGAACTAACAGTGCTCAGCAAGCTTGGCCACCTGGCTCTAGCTGTACACAGTGTAGCAAAACAGTACTGCTTATGTGTCTTGTTTACTGGGGGTGGGAGTAGACTGAAATTTCTGAAATGTCGGATGGTTCTAGCAGGGAGCGAGCTTTACTGCGTACACTTGCCTGCTTTAACGTGGTGGTCAAGGACATTTGCTCAAGGTCTGAACAGGATTTCAGAAATCCACAGGATTTCTTCCCTGTGGATTTCACAGGGAAGAACATTCCAGGTGATTTTGGAGAGGGTACAGATCGTATAGTAATTACAGTGACTAAAAAAATTGTGGTAAGGTACACGTGACAGAATTTATCATCTTTTAGACTCTTAAAGTTCTAAATTTCTACTTTGAGATGGAGAGTTAATGGAGGGCTTTCGGAAGGAATGATTGACATGATCAAATTTTAGTAGGACCTCTTAGATTGTCAAGTGGCAAAAATATTAAGATAGCTGGTATTATATAAAGCTCACTGAATGCCTTTTTCTAAGCTCTTGGTGTACATTATTTAATCTGCACAAGCAGCCTCATAGCAGGTACTGATAATACTTCTTCAAATGAGCAAATGGTCAGAGGCCTCCCACCATAGGTGGGACTGGAGGGCAGGCTCCAGAGTTCAGGTGAGTTCAGCGATGGGGATGGAATGAGGATTCCAGGGGAAGCTTAGAGAACATCACCAAAAGTTGAAACAGTGTCTAAGTGTAAGATGTAATCAGTAGACTTGGTTAGTGTGTTCTACATTGTATCCTGGTGTGGAAGATACATATGTACACACACACACACATACATACATACAGTTTGTGATTCTGACAGATGTGAATTTGGCTGTAGGTGGTTCTGTATCTTGTTTTTTCTTGTTTTTTTTTTTGTAACAGTTTTTATTGGGATAAAACTTACACAACATGAAGTTTACTCAGAGTGTCTACAGCTTGTTTTTAGTTAGTTGCCTCTAAAACTGGCCACGGCCTAGGTGTCATCTTGATAACTTGCGTTTGGCCTGTCCCTGGGAAATCTTGATTTCTGGTGAAAAGCAGGAGGGGCTGGGAAACCCGCCAGGCTTCCTTGGGCACCTCACTTTTTATTCTCAATCAGGGTTGCTAGTCTGATTTTTCTCCCAAACTGTGGCTAAGGAAGTGCTGTTACACTCCTCGCTGTTAAGCATGAGTGGTCATCCATATTAGAGGCTGAGAAAGGCTTGGAGCGCGTGTAACTAACTACCACACATTTATCACTTTTGTCTGTCCTAGACCCATAAACTGCTTTGACAGTCTCATGATAATTGAGGAATCTCCCCCGTGGACACTGGTATTGGGTGGGACTTTATCCCCGAGTCTGGGGCCGAAGCTGGTTCTGGTCTCAGGGGGAGCTTGCTGAAGATAGAGATAATCACAGAGAAACTTAGGTGATAAGCAGTCATGTGACCAAGAGATGGCATAGGGCAGTGTGAGAGGCCAGTGTCCGGGGATTATTTGGTTTTCCAGGGTGGAAGTTGCAGGAGGGAAGCATCAGGTAGCACACTTCCTAGTGAATGAAGCTCTTTAGATTCCTGGGGTGGGGAGGAGGAGCCTGCAAGCTCTCAGGCGTTCTGCAGCCTTTCCCACTAAGGTGTGAGAGTCTCATCTGATAAAAAGACTTACTGGTTCATTCAGTCCCTTACAGGTGTGAACTCCTTCCTTACACCAGCTTAAGGAGGACAGGTATTACATCCATTTTTCACATTAGAAACTAAGGCACTTACAGGCTTGCCGCATGCCATAGTGACAAGGGCCCCTTTGCCACTGAGGTGCCCACTGGCTTACATTTTTAAAAAATTTATTGGTTTGGATTTTACATTTAAAAAACTGATTCTGGGGGGCTTCCAGTGGTTAAGACTCCACGCTCCCAATGCAGGGCCCTGGGTTCGATCCCTGGTCAGGGAACTAGATCCCACATGCATGCCGCAACTGAGTTTGCATGCCACAACTAAGGAGCCCTCGAGCTGCAGCTAAGGAGCCGGCCTGCCTCAACTAAGACCTGGCACAACCAAATAAAAGTAAATAGATGGATAGATAGATAAACAGATAGATAAAATTAGTCTAAAAAAAAGGAAAACTGATTGATTGTTAATGCTTTGGCCAGATGGAGCCCATGTAACAATTTTTAGTAGTTGGGCATGATCCTGTTGAAGATGCAGTTTATGGGTGTTATTTTTGTCTTCATACCACATAAGGTTTTTCCTGTATTGATGACCCTCCCCATTGTTTAAGGATGTAGGTGTTTTAATAGTAAATATGAAATATACTTTTGAAGTAATACAGGTTGAATTATTGTCAGGTTTCTATTTTCTAATGTAAGGACAAAAAGGCATGAAGTGTCCAAACTGGTAGATAATCCCAAACTCACTTTTGTTTACCTTTGAGTAAGTTTTTATATTACTATTTGAATATCATGTCTGTTTTAAATTGAGGTATAATTTATAATTCATTATTATATTAGTTTCAGGTACACTTAGTTTTATAGTTATAAAACTTTTTCTTGTGATGAGAAGTTTTAAGGTCTCATTGTGTTTTTGAGTTGCATTTTCCTGATGATTAATGATGTTGAGCACCTTTTCTTGTGCTTTTTGGCCACCTGTATGTCTTTGGGAAAACGTCTATTCAGATCATCTTCCCGTTTTTAATTGAGGTGTTTGTTTTTTTGGGTTTTTAAAATAATTTTTTATAGATTTATTTAGTTTTGGCTGCGTTGGGTCTTCATTGCTGCTCGTGGGCTTTCTCTAGTTGTAGGGAGCAGAGGCTACTCTTCATTGCGGGGCGCAAACTTCTCATCGCGGTGGCCTCTCGTTGCAGAGCGTGGGCTTTAGACACTTGGGCTTCAGTAGTTGTGGCTCGCTGGCTCTAGAGTGCAGGCTCAGTAGTTGTGGCGCACGGGCTTAGTTGCTCAGATTAGTTGTGGCGTGTGGGATCTTCCTGGACCAGGGCTCGAACCTGTGTCCTCTGCATTGGCAGGCAGATTCTTAACCACTGCGCCACCAGGTAAGTCCATCATTTCTGCTCTTAAGTTGTATGAGTTCATTACATATTTTGGGTATTAACTCCTTATTAGATACATGATTTGCAAATATTTTCTCCCATTCTGTATGTTGCCTTTTCATTTCGTAATTTCTTTTGCTGTGCAGAAGCTTTTTTGGTGTGGTCCCACTTGTTGATTTTTTTTCGTTTGTTTGTTTGTTTTTGGTACGCGGGCCTCCCACTGCTGTGGTCTCTCCCGTTGCGGAGCACAGGCTCTGGACTCGAAGGCCCAGCGGCCATGGCTCACGGGCCCAGCCGCTCCGTGGCATGTGGGATCCTCCTGGACCGGGGCACGAACCCGCGTCCCCTGCATCGGCAGGCGGACTCTCAACCACTGTGCCACCAGGGAAGCCCTGATTTTTGCTTTTGTAGCCTTTGCTTTAGGGTCAAATCCAAAAAAATCATCTCCAAGATATGTCAAGGACCTTACTGCCTATGTTTTCTTCTAGGAGTTTCCTGGCTTCAGGTCTTACATTCAAGTCTTTAATCCATTTTGAGTTTCCCCCCCCCACACACCCGCACCACCACCACACAGCTTGTGGGATCTTAGTTCCCCGACCAGGGATTGAGGAACCTGGGCCACGCCAGTGAAAGCACCCAGTCCTAACCACTGGACTGCCTGGGAATTCCCGATTTTGAGTTAATTTTTGTGTACAGGTTAAGGTAGGGGTCCTGTTTCATTCTTGCATGTGACTGTCCAGTTTTCCCAACACCATTTATTGACGAGACTTTTCTTTCCCCATTATATATTCCTGGCTCCTTTGTTGTAAATTGACCATTAATTTGTGTGGGTTTATTTCTGGGATCTTTATTCTGTTCCCTTGATGTGTTTTTTATGCCAATATCATACTGTTTTGATTACTCTAGCTTTGTAATGTATATAGCTTTGTTCTTAAGATTGGCTTTAGCTATTCAGGGTCTCGTGGTACCATAAAAATTTAGGATTCTTTGTTCTTTTTCTGTGAAAAATGGCATTGGAATTTTGATAGGGATTGCATTGAATCTGTATATTGCTTTTAGGTAGTGTGGACATTTTAACTATATCTTTCCATTTATTTGTGTCTTAAATATTTTTCATCAGTGCCTTATATTTTTCATTGTGTAGGCTTTTCATCTTTTATGCGGTTGTAAATGGGAGAATATCCTTGTTTTGTGTTCAGCATTTATTCAGTGCATATTATGACCTGGGGTGTTGGGAAAGGTATATAGTACATATAGTATGTTTCTGCATTTAGATTCTGGTCTGGTAGGTTCCTGGTCTGCTAGGAAGACTTTTGTAATCACAGTGAGCCATCTTTCCTTCAAGCTTTGCCTGGGGGCAAGGGAGGGGATGGGTGGTAATGGTGCTTTTGCCCCCAGTGTCAGTGTGTTAGTGATAATCCTGTGTGGTGATGAGGAGCTCAGTGAGTGTGAGCCTGGGGGAAGGGGTTTGCCCACAGCATCCCACGAGCTGTCCTGAGTGGAGCTTTGGATGCCCATGGACAGGAAGTAGCGAGGCCTCCTGAAAGTAGAGTTGTGTAAAAGGTAGAAGCTGACCTCTGCTGGATTACTTTATGCCAGGCATTGTTAGGTCCACACCATCTTTTTAGTAGAAAATCTCAGAATGACAAAATGGATGACATGTACTCAGCTTAAATGTATGCCCAGTCTTTTTCAGGCCTATAAGATTGGTTCTGATACTGTTCCAATATTATAGATACGGAAGGTGGTTTAACCTCATTTGATTAGTAGGGCTTTCTTGACTCTAGAATATTAGCTCTTAGCTGCCCTGCTGTGTTATGGGAGGAATAGTTTAGGAACAGCAGCACTTAGACTTTTGCAGATGAATGCTAAGCCTTTCAAGAGGGTTGTCTCGTTTCCTCTTCCCAACAACTCTGGAAGGTTCTTCCTTTTCCAGGTGAGCAGAGTTGTGTGTAGCCACCTGCCTTAGGGTAGTGTGAGGATTCCGTTAGTCATGTAATAGCATGTTGAGTCCTGTATCAGAATTAGCTCTTACTTCCTACTTTGTCCCACCACCATGATTTGGAGGTGGAGGATTTGAACCCACAAGTCTGAGGTCGGCCAGAATGCTGAGGCAGGCCTTCTTTCCCCTCTTACCAGGCAATGCCCTGCTGCGGCGACTCGTCCGTATCGGGGTGCTGGATGAGGGCAAGATGAAGCTGGATTACATCTTGGGCCTGAAGATTGAGGATTTCTTGGAGAGACGCCTGCAGACCCAGGTCTTCAAGCTGGGCCTGGCCAAGTCCATCCACCACGCCCGTGTGCTGATCCGCCAGCGCCATATCAGGTACCACCTCTGGGCTCCCTGAGCCTTCCCCACCCCATCCCCTCTGATGGTTGCCCTCACTAAGCCGCTGTCCCTATCTCCTGTGCAGCCCTTGGAGGTGATGAAGGTGTGAGCTCCCCTTGAGGGTGCAGATTGACCCCCTACAAACAGCTCACGGGGGAGCTGGGGGCAGCCTCATCCCCCCCGTAGCCCAGCGCAAGGGTCACTGCGGCCGGAGCCGTACACCTTGCGAAGGCTTCTACGAGGCGTGCAGGTAGCTGGACAGGTAACAGCCCTTGGTGTCCAGTTGCGAGGAGTCATTGGGGCTAACTGACTTGTGTGGGTTCGGCTGTGTAGTGGGCCCTTGTGGAGCCACTCCAGGCCCTGATCACCACAGTGCACTCTCCTGTCGGCCTTAATTTGGTGAGTTCACCACAGGCCAAGGTCTGCCACAGTGAAGACCAGAGGCCAGATGGGTCTTTATCTGAGTACTCAGTTTACCCTTTGTAAATTGGGCCCTGTTCATGAGGCCCAGTTGAGCTGTGTAGTAAGTGGGTGGGATACATGCATACTGAATTTCTGCCGCAGCCTTTCGTTAGCCGTGTGACCCATGGGCAGGAGCCTCTCAACGTTGCTTGTCTGAAATGAAACAACCCCAGTCCTTTCGGGTTGCTGCTTCGAAGACAGTGAAACTGCACGTGCTAATAGAGCTCAGTGTGTGACACACACAGTTGGGAATATTTGAAGTGTCTGGCACAGCTGTGTATTTGAAAAGCAGGTCTTGGGTTTATATGCTGCCACCTCACCTCATTCGCTCTGGCCTCGTGGGTTACTGCTGAATTGCTCTCTCCCTTCTGTGAGGTGTGAATGTAAAGGTGGATGCGTTTGTGTGAATTAGGTGATGCCTGAAAGCTCTCCGGAACACACAGCAGTTCTTTAGGATCAGGAGCCCTTCCCGTTTATTGCTTCAGAGTCAGTGCAGCTCTATAGCACCAGCCCTGTCAGCTGCAAAGCACAGGCAGAGGAGGGCAGCGTCCTGCTTCCCTGTCCTGCTCACCTGCCGTCCCCCTCCAGGGTCCGCAAGCAGGTGGTGAACATCCCGTCCTTCATTGTCCGCCTGGACTCCCAGAAGCACATCGACTTCTCCCTCCGTTCTCCGTACGGGGGCGGCCGCCCAGGCCGCGTGAAGAGGAAGAACGCCAAGAAGGGCCAGGGCGGGGCTGGAGCTGGCGATGACGAGGAGGAGGATTGAGCCCACCCGAGCCCACCCGGGCCCGCCAGGACTGATGGAGTCTAGTTTTCCAGTCAGATAATAAAACGACATCCACACTTCAGAACTGGTGTTCATTGGTGTGCCTCTTTTCCTCCGTGCTCTGAACACAAGCCTTCTGTGGTGGGAAGTGCAGGCTGCGTCCTTCAGCGGGTTTCCACACGTGCACAGAGGGGCCGGGTCGGCTTTGTTCAGGTGCTTGAGACCACCTGCGAGATGGTGGTCCTTTTCCTCTTAGGGCTGGGCTACGGTGTCCTAACAAATGTCTCTACACTTATCACAGCAGGGAGACCAGTAGTAGTGTGAGGAAGGTTCTTTGAGGCAAAACCAGAAGGAAATTCTCAGCCACCCATTTGCATGTGGGGTGAGGAGTCATTTCCAGGCAGAGGATTTAGGGGAACCCTGCCCCTCCCCCTGCATTTGGAGTTTCTGATGATATTCTTGGTCCCAAGGGAGGCGGGCTCCCCTTTCCTCTGTTTGAGAAGCTACCTCAGGCAGGGAAGGAAGGGGCTTGGTCTCAGGAAATGAGGAACACTTGGCATTGAGCAGCTGCAGCCACAGGGCACACTAGTCCCGGTCTGGGGGGGTTTGTGGGTGTTATGCAAGTGTGATGTAAGAGCCAGCTTCACAGTCAGGGCTCAGGGTTCTTCGCGAAGTCTGTGGAGCCTGCAGAAGAATCCAGGTCCTCGCAGCTACTTGGGCTGGGTGGTAGGCCTCCCTCACCCCAAGGTGTTGATGGCAGTAGGGTCCTTGAGGTCAGGACCCTTGGTAGGGACCATAAAATCAGCTGTGATGTCCATGGAGTTCTGGAAGCAGTTGGCTTCCAGGAGGTCTCAGAAGCTCCTGGTGGTTCGTGTGAGGACTCCAGGCTGGCTGGAGTTTGGTATAAGCATTTATGGGGGCAGCTCCTGGGGGTCCCTGGAGCGTGGGGTCTGGGTCCTTCCTGGGCTAGCGGACGGCGAGAGCATCATACACGCTGGGCTCTGCTGGGGGCTCCCCTGACTGGGCGGGCAGGGGTTGCAGTCTCCCGTCTGAGGGTCGAGTGGTTCAGCTGGGCATAGGTCACATCCTGGGGAGCTTCAGATGCTGCGGCCTGGAGTGGGGGAGAGGGAGGGAGGGTGGTTGGGTGGGGGAAGCCTCGGGGCCCGGGAGGGAAAGGAGGCACTCCTTGGTGGTCTCAGTCATCAGGGCTCTGCTGGAGACAGTGAGCACTGGTCTCCGAATCTTTCCTTCCTTCAGTCCCTGTAGCTTTCAGCCTCAGGGAGGAGGGAAGTGAAGGAAGTTGAAATTCCTGTGACTGGTGGCTCGTTGTGTAAGTTTGGTGCAGGGAAGAGGGCAGGACTGGAGATAGGAATTGGGTGTGGCGTCATCAACATGGAGGGACAGTGGGACCCCGCTGCAGCCTGGGAGCGAGCTAGGGTTCTCCAGTGTGAACAGGAGCTGATCCTCACCTGTTAACCAACGCACGTTGCTGGATCACCCAACCTGGAGCAGCCAAGGGACGAGCGAGTATTTTAGAATCCTCTGGAGTTTAGAAGGCATCCCCTCTGGGCCTCTCTGCAACCCCAGGATTGGATTTAGCCCCTTTGTGGGGGGCACAGACTCTTAGCCCTAACCTTCAGCCCTGCCAGCTCGACCTGAGCATTCAACACCTTGAAGGTCAGAGGAGACCAGGTGTGGGGTTGCAGCAGCCCACAGGGCAGGTCCTTCCAGAAGGGAGAGGCTGCCAGGAGTTGAGAGGCGTCAGGGTTCAGTGTCCGCTGGATTTAACGTCTGAACAAGGAGGTGTGGGTGCCCTGGTCAGGATTGGGGGAGCTGACCTGACCAGCTGCCTGCCGTCCTCCGGATGTGTGTCTTCCACGACAGCATACGGTGGGGACAGAACAAGGGGGTCCCATCTCTTGCCGAGATTCCCTGACATCTCACACAGCAGATGTCCAGAGAGGGTCAGTGATGTGGCCAAGACCACACAGTATCAGATTCGAGCTCTCACATCCCCAAGCCCAGAACCCTTTCCAACCACTCCCCGGTGTCCACTGGCCACCCACATTGTCTGGCCTTGTCTCCTGCCCCCAGGATGGCCCCTCTTCCCCTTACACAAGCTCTCCTGGACGTCAGCAGCTGGGCTGGAGCTCGGCAGGGAGAGAGGAGTGTGAGGGGCAGTGCGGGAGCTGCGCGCAGGCTGGCCGGGGTGGGAGTCTTTGGGAGAGGTCTTGCCTCTTCTGCCGGCCTCTGTCCTTGAGCACTGATGCTGCAGCTGCTGCAGGAAGTTGGGAATCGGCCTCCAACCCACCCCAGAGCCCTTCTCTAGGGTTACAGTAAGATCCGCGAGGGCCTACGAACTGATAAGATTATAATCCCCTCCCACCTCCATAACGAAGTCAAGAGAAAAACCTAAACTATAAAATACGAAACTTGTATGTGTTTTCAAACA
Organism: Tursiops truncatus; assembly: GCF_011762595.2. Lineage (NCBI taxonomy): Eukaryota > Metazoa > Chordata > Mammalia > Artiodactyla > Delphinidae > Tursiops > Tursiops truncatus. The sequence goes on along the minus strand of NW_022983432.1, from coordinate 1,748 downwards.
TTTCGTAAGTTTAAAAAAACAAAAGAATAAAATACGTGTACACTTGTATTTAATCTCTTTAGATTTTCTCATTCGGAGATGCTGGAGGAGTTTTCTAACCTGATTTCACCCGTCTCTTAGGTTTCCCTTTGGCTGGTGCCCTAAGCCCACCACCTCCAGGGGCCTGGGTTAGCCCGTTCCCTACTCACCCGACTTCCTGCGTCTGCTCTGACCCCGGTGTCGGACGACGAGGACGAGGGGCAGCAGGACGAAGGCCACTGAGACCCCAGTCAGGATGTTCAGGTACCATTTGAGACCTGGGGCACCAGTGATGTCATGAGTGAGCCCAAGATGCCCTTTAATTGAGCGCCTACTGTGTGCAGGCTCGTGCTGGGGTCTGTGCATTCATCTCCTCTAACTTTCACAACAATCGTGCAACAGTGAGTGTCACTCCCACCCGCTTTACAGATGAGGAGATTGAGGCACAGAGGAAATGCACATGCCTCAGGCCGCCCAGCCTGCATGTGGCAGAGGTGGGGTTGGAACCCAGGACTGTGGGCTCCCTTGTGTTTTTTTAAATTATTTTTTTAATGCTGTCGCCTCCAGGCAGAACACCAGTGCAGAGACGTGTCCCTCAAACCCAATCCCTACTCCTCTGCCAGCCCAGCCCAGATCTGTCCCCACTCTGCAGAGGCCTGGCATCCCCCCGCGGGGCCCGAGTGGACAAGGGTGTGTGTGTCTGGGAGGGGCAGGCGGGAGGCTCTGGCCTTCCTGAGCTCTAAACAGGGCCTGTGCTGAGGGCTCCCCATTGAGGGAGGAAGCAGGAGGGCTCCTCCACGCAGGTGAGCCTCGGACTCTGCGAGGAACATGACTCAGCTAAGATCGCAAGCCCGGGAAGTAGCAGAGCGGTGACTTCCAAGCCCTGTCCTTCCCTGACCCCACGGCCGCTCGTTGGAGGGCTGAAGCCCCTGACTTCAAGCAGGAGGGCGCAGACACCATCCCCATGCACAGTGTGGGAGCAGACGTCTTGCCCTTTGCAGTCAGGGAAGTGGGTCCCAGTGAGAAGAAGGAACTTTCCTCAGGCCATTAACTCAGGAAGTGGCTGAGCCAAGACCAGACTGAGCTCCTCCCACCACCACCTCCACACACAGACCCTCACTCACCCGTCTGCACACCTGACTGTAGGGGAGAAGCTGATCCTCAGAGCCTCCTGGGGGTCAGGACAGGAGGGGAGAGCCAGGGGCTGCTTCTCCCCACACAGCCCACTGCTCCTGCCCCAGGATGGGCCCCGACATCTCCCTCTCCATGAGCCCCCACCCTTCATCCACCAGCCGCAGAGCCCCGGGAGCCCTTTGGTCTCCCCGCATCTCTGCCCGACTCCCAGCCCGCTGGGACACAAGCTGTGCCAGGGCCTGTGATCTTGGTCCCTTGGGGACTGAGGCCACTGCTAGCCACCCGCTCTTGTGTCATTCTCTCAGGGTGAGGGGCTACGAGGATTGGGGACCAGAGGAGGATGGAGATGCGGGGGGGGGGGCTCTGATCTTTCCCCCTTCTGGTCAGCCCCGAGTCTTCCCTACCACCTGGAACATGTCTGGACCCCAGGGATGAGGATGGTGCAGGGAAGGGAGTTGCTCTGGCCTTGTCCATCCCTTTACTGTTGATTCTCCTCCTTCTGTGACCCCCTCACTCCCAGCCCAGCCCAGAGCTGGGGACAAGACCCTGAACTGACCAGGAAGACACAGAGGGCCAGGGCTGGGGTCCCTCACCTG
>NW_022983431.1:0-25136 GCF_011762595.2 Tursiops truncatus | reverse complement strand
TTTATGCCCCTGTACACATGCTTGATTCTCTTTCGGAGACATAGCAATCCATAGGTTTTAAGATACTTACTAGTCAGGTACATTCTTAGGCGTTTAATATGCGGTGTTGAGTCCATTTCGTTGAGCAAGGAGTAGCTCTTGTCTATTCCATATTTGGCTTAAGGAACTTTATCTGTGCTCATTTCAATCTCTGGTTTTATGCAGCACCCCAACTCACCTTTCCCCTTAAGCAAGCATAAGTTGGTTTTCTAAATTTGAGACCCTGTTCTGTTCTGTAATTCAGTTCCTGTGTAGCCAAGTTTACATTCCGTGTATTACTGATATCTTATGATGTTTCTTTTTCTGTGTGACTTATTTCAGTTAGAATCATCATACCTGAATCCACTCATTGTGCTGCTAAGGGCCTGATGACATAGATTTCATTGCTGAGTGATATTGCTTTGTAAGTAAATACCACAACTTCTTTATCCATTTTTCACTTTCTGCGATGTTGAACTTGTACTGTAAACGAGGTTCTTGTAAACAGAGGCCGTCCCAAACTTTGGGGTGGCTGTGTCTTTTTGATTTTAATTTCCCTAAGCTATAGGACCATAAGTGGAAGTGCCCTAGGCTCTGTTGCTTTGTTTTTTAGATGTTTCAGGAAACACCATACACTTCTCCCGAGTGTCTGTTGGCAATTTACATCCCGCCCATCAGCATAACAAGGCTCCCAGTTCTCCATGGCCTGTCCTGCCTTTCTGGATTTTACACTTTTTTCAGATGGCCCTTTTGACCGGGGGGAAGTGAGACTTCATTGTAGTGCAGATTTCCTTTGCAAGCTTGCTTGGTTGGCCAAAAAGGGCGTATGCGTTTTTTCCTGAATATATTCAGGAAAAAACGCATACGCCCTTTTTGGCCAAGTGCATCATTGTGGACGTTCTGCCTCTTTTCCTATGCTTTCAATGCAATTCCAGTCTACCTCCTGAAATCGGTTTCCTGCAATTCTGCCCCGCTTTCAAGTCCTCTTGGCAGCCTTACTTCAGTATATTTTTGGACGATAGCTGTCATTTATAACTCTGCAGGTTTGTGAATTACAGTGCCCCTGAGCTCCTTTCTTCAACTCGCTTTCTTGTGAGCTGGCCGCAACACCGCAGGATGGCTTCAGGCCCTAATCTGGTTCCGGTACGGCACGCTGAGCCTTTGGTTATTCCTCTTCCTGGTGGGAAATGAGAGTTAAATTTGCCCGTCCAGACACCTCCAGCTAGTCTCTCATTGGTTCTCGCTATTCCTGTTCATCTTCCGCAGAAATTGCAAACTGGGCCAAACAGGAGGTTAAAGGCGACTGACTCTCCAAGTGGGGAGAGTGTTAGTAAAGCGTCTGGAATGTTGCACCCGAGTACCAGGGGAGGAAAACTGAGACATATTTGAACACGTCTCCCGATTCACATGGTTGATCATACTCTGGGTTCCACATGCATGTTTTAGCTGAAGGAAGAATACCTTAAACCTGGAGAGTTGAAGACCCGTGGAATGGGTACCATGCAATATGACTTCAAAGGGTCTTCATTTGCTCACCGAACCTCTCCAATCCTATCACTGCTGCGTTTATGCCCCTGTACACATGCTTGATTCTCTTTCGGAGACATAGCAATCCATAGGTTTTAAGATACTTACTAGTCAGGTACATTCTTAGGCGTTTAATATGCGGTGTTGAGTCCATTTCGTTGAGCAAGGAGTAGCTCTTGTCTATTCCATATTTGGCTTAAGGAACTTTATCTGTGCTCATTTCAATCTCTGGTTTTATGCAGCACCCCAACTCACCTTTCCCCTTAAGCAAGCATAAGTTGGTTTTCTAAATTTGAGACCCTGTTCTGTTCTGTAATTCAGTTCCTGTGTAGCCAAGTTTACATTCCGTGTATTACTGATATCTTATGATGTTTCTTTTTCTGTGTGACTTATTTCAGTTAGAATCATCATACCTGAATCCACTCATTGTGCTGCTAAGGGCCTGATGACATAGATTTCATTGCTGAGTGATATTGCTTTGTAAGTAAATACCACAACTTCTTTATCCATTTTTCACTTTCTGCGATGTTGAACTTGTACTGTAAACGAGGTTCTTGTAAACAGAGGCGTCCCAAACTTTGGGGTGGCTGTGTCTTTTTGATTTTAATTTCCCTAAGCTATAGGACCATAAGTGGAAGTGCCCTAGGCTCTGTTGCTTTGTTTTTTAGATGTTTCAGGAAACACCATACACTTCTCCCGAGTGTCTGTTGGCAATTTACATCCCGCCCATCAGCATAACAAGGCTCCCAGTTCTCCATGGCCTGTCCTGCCTTTCTGGATTTTACACTTTTTTCAGATGGCCCTTTTGACCGGGGGGAAGTGAGACTTCATTGTAGTGCAGATTTCCTTTGCAAGCTTGCTTGGTTGGCCAAAAAGGGCGTATGCGTTTTTTCCTGAATATATTCAGGAAAAAACGCATACGCCCTTTTTGGCCAAGTGCATCATTGTGGACGTTCTGCCTCTTTTCCTATGCTTTCAATGCAATTCCAGTCTACCTCCTGAAATCGGTTTCCTGCAATTCTGCCCCGCTTTCAAGTCCTCTTGGCAGCCTTACTTCAGTATATTTTTGGACGATAGCTGTCATTTATAACTCTGCAGGTTTGTGAATTACAGTGCCCCTGAGCTCCTTTCTTCAACTCGCTTTCTTGTGAGCTGGCCGCAACACCGCAGGATGGCTTCAGGCCCTAATCTGGTTCCGGCACGGCACGCTGAGCCTTTGGTTATTTCCTCTTCCTGGTGGGAAATGAGAGTTAAATTTGCCCGTCCAGACACCTCCAGCTAGTCTCTCATTGGTTCTCGCTATTCCTGTTCATCTTCCGCAGAAATTGCAAACTGGGCCAAACAGGAGGTTAAAGGGACTGACTCTCCAAGTCGGGGAGAGTGTTAGTAAAGCGTCTGGAATGTTGCACCCGAGTACCAGGGTACGAAAACTGAGACATATTTGAACACGTCTCCCGATCACATGGTTGATCATACTCTGGGTTCCACATGCATGTTTTAGCTGAAGGAAGAATACCTTAAACCTGGAGTAGTTGAGACCCGTGGAATGGGTACCATGCAATATGACTTCAAAGGGTCTTCATTTGCTCACCGAACCTCTCCAATCCTATCACTGCTGCGTTTATGCCCCTGTACACATGCTTGATTCTCTTTCGGAGACATAGCAATCCATAGGTTTTAAGATACTTACTAGTCAGGTACATTCTTAGGCGTTTAATATGCGGTGTTGAGTCCATTTCGTTGAGCAAGGAGTAGCTCTTGTCTATTCCATATTTGGCTTAAGGAACTTTATCTGTGCTCATTTCAATCTCTGGTTTTATGCAGCACCCCAACTCACCTTTCCCCTTAAGCAAGCATAAGTTGGTTTTCTAAATTTGAGACCCTGTTCTGTTCTGGAATTCAGTTCCTGTGTAGCCAAGTTTACATTCCGTGTATTACTGATATCTTATGATGTTTCTTTTTCTGTGTGACTTATTTCAGTTAGAATCATCATACCTGAATCCACTCATTATGCTGCTAAGGGCCTGATGACATAGATTTCATTGCTGAGTGATACTGCATTGTACGTAAGTACCACAAGTTCTTTATCCATTTTTCACTTTCTGTGATGTTGAACTTGTACTGTAAACGAGGTTCTTGTAAACAGAGGCGTCCCAAACTTTGGGGTGGCTGTGTCTTTTTGATTTTAATTTCCCTAAGCTATAGGACCATAAGTGGAAGTGCCCTAGGCTCTGTTGCTTTGTTTTTTAGATGTTTCAGGAAACACCATACACTTCTCCCGAGTGTCTGTTGGCAATTTACATCCCGCCCATCAGCATAACAAGGCTCCCAGTTCTCCATGGCCTGTCCTGCCTTTCTGGATTTTACACTTTTTTCAGATGGCCCTTTTGACCGGGGGGAAGTGAGACTTCATTGTAGTGCAGATTTCCTTTGCAAGCTTGCTTGGTTGGCCAAAAAGGGCGTATGCGTTTTTTCCTGAATATATTCAGGAAAAAACGCATACGCCCTTTTTGGCCAAGTGCATCATTGTGGACGTTCTGCCTCTTTTCCTATGCTTTCAATGCAATTCCAGTCTACCTCCTGAAATCGGTTTCCTGCAATTCTGCCCCGCTTTCAAGTCCTCTTGGCAGCCTTACTTCAGTATATTTTTGGACGATAGCTGTCATTTATAACTCTGCAGGTTTGTGAATTACAGTGCCCCTGAGCTCCTTTCTTCAACTCGCTTTCTTGTGAGCTGGCCGCAACACCGCAGGATGGCTTCAGGCCCTAATCTGGTTCCGGCACGGCACGCTGAGCCTTTGGTTATTTCCTCTTCCTGGTGGGAAATGAGAGTTAAATTTGCCCGTCCAGACACCTCCAGCTAGTCTCTCATTGGTTCTCGCTATTCCTGTTCATCTTCCGCAGAAATTGCAAACTGGGCCAAACAGGAGGTTAAAGGGACTGACTCTCCAAGTGGGGAGAGTGTTAGTAAAGCGTCTGGAATGTTGCACCCGAGTACCAGGGTACGAAAACTGAGACATATTTGAACACGTCTCCCGATCACATGGTTGATCATACTCTGGGTTCCACATGCATGTTTTAGCTGAAGGAAGAATACCTTAAACCTGGAGTAGTTGAAACCCGTGGAATGGGTACCATGCAATATGACTTCAAAGGGTCTTCATTTGCTCACCGAACCTCTCCAATCCTATCACTGCTGCGTTTATGCCCCTGTACACATGCTTGATTCTCTTTCGGAGACATAGCAATCCATAGGTTTTAAGATACTTACTAGTCAGGTACATTCTTAGGCGTTTAATATGGGGTGTTGAGTCCATTTCGTTGAGCAAGGAGTAGCTCTTGTCTATTCCATATTTGGCTTAAGGAACTTTATCTGTGCTCATTTCAATCTCTGGTTTTATGCAGCACCCCAACTCACCTTTCCCCTTAAGCAAGCATAAGTTGGTTTTCTAAATTTGAGACCCTGTTCTGTTCTGTAATTCAGTTCCTGTGTAGCCAAGTTTACATTCCGTGTATTAGTGATATCTTATGATGTTTCTTTTTCTGTGTGACTTATTTCAGTTAGAATCATCATACCTGAATCCACTCATTGTGCTGCTAAGGGCCTGATGACATAGATTTCATTGCTGAGTGATATTGCTTTGTAAGTAAATACCACAACTTCTTTATCCATTTTTCACTTTCTGCGATATTGAACTTGTACTGTAAACGAGGTTCTTGTAAACAGAGGCGTCCCAAACTTTGGGGTGGCTGTGTCTTTTTGATTTTAATTTCCCTAAGCTATAGGACCATAAGTGGAAGTGCCCTAGGCTCTGTTGCTTTGTTTTTTAGATGTTTCAGGAAACACCATACACTTCTCCCGAGTGTCTGTTGGCAATTTACATCCCGCCCATCAGCATAACAAGGCTCCCAGTTCTCCATGGCCTGTCCTGCCTTTCTGGATTTTACACTTTTTTCAGATGGCCCTTTTGACCGGGGGGAAGTGAGACTTCATTGTAGTGCAGATTTCCTTTGCAAGCTTGCTTGGTTGGCCAAAAAGGGCGTATGCGTTTTTTCCTGAATATATTCAGGAAAAAACGCATACGCCCTTTTTGGCCAAGTGCATCATTGTGGACGTTCTGCCTCTTTTCCTATGCTTTCAATGCAATTCCAGTCTACCTCCTGAAATCGGTTTCCTGCAATTCTGCCCCGCTTTCAAGTCCTCTTGGCAGCCTTACTTCAGTATATTTTTGGACGATAGCTGTCATTTATAACTCTGCAGGTTTGTGAATTACAGTGCCCCTGAGCTCCTTTCTTCAACTCGCTTTCTTGTGAGCTGGCCGCAACACCGCAGGATGGCTTCAGGCCCTAATCTGGTTCCGGCACGGCACGCTGAGCCTTTGGTTATTCCTCTTCCTGGTGGGAAATGAGAGTTAAATTTGCCCGTCCAGACACCTCCAGCTAGTCTCTCATTGGTTCTCGCTATTCCTGTTCATCTTCCGCAGAAATTGCAAACTGGGCCAAACAGGAGGTTAAAGGCGACTGACTCTCCAAGTGGGGAGAGTGTTAGTAAAGCGTCTGGAATGTTGCACCCGAGTACCAGGGGAGGAAAACTGAGACATATTTGAACACGTCTCCCGATCACATGGTTGATCATACTCTAGGGTTCCACATGCATGTTTTAGCTGAAGGAAGAATACCTTAAACCTGGAGAGTTGAGACCCGTGGAATGGGTACCATGCAATATGACTTCAAAGGGTCTTCATTTGCTCACCGAACCTCTCCAATCCTATCACTGCTGCGTTTATGCCCCTGTACACACTACTTGATTCTCTTTCGGAGACATAGCAATCCATAGGTTTTAAGATACTTACTAGTCAGGTACATTCTTAGGCGTTTAATATGGGGTGTTGAGTCCATTTCGTTGAGCAAGGAGTAGCTCTTGTCTATTCCATATTTGGCTTAAGGAACTTTATCTGTGCTCATTTCAATCTCTGGTTTTATGCAGCACCCCAACTCACCTTTCCCCTTAAGCAAGCATAAGTTGGTTTTCTAAATTTGAGACCCTGTTCTGTTCTGTAATTCAGTTCCTGTGTAGCCAAGTTTACATTCCGTGTATTAGCTGATATCTTATGATGTTTCTTTTTCTGTGTGACTTATTTCAGTTAGAATCATCATACCTGAATCCACTCATTGTGCTGCTAAGGGCCTGATGACATAGATTTCATTGCTGAGTGATATTGCATTTGTAAGTAAGTACCACAAGTTCTTTATCCATTTTTCACTTTCTGCGATATTGAACTTGTACTGTAAACGAGGTTCTTGTAAACAGAGGCCGTCCCAAACTTTGGGGTGGCTGTGTCTTTTTGATTTTAATTTCCCTAAGCTATAGGACCATAAGTGGAAGTGCCCTAGGCTCTGTTGCTTTGTTTTTTAGATGTTTCAGGAAACACCATACACTTCTCCCGAGTGTCTGTTGGCAATTTACATCCCGCCCATCAGCATAACAAGGCTCCCAGTTCTCCATGGCCTGTCCTGCCTTTCTGGATTTTACACTTTTTTCAGATGGCCCTTTTGACCGGGGGGAAGTGAGACTTCATTGTAGTGCAGATTTCCTTTGCAAGCTTGCTTGGTTGGCCAAAAAGGGCGTATGCGTTTTTTCCTGAATATATTCAGGAAAAAACGCATACGCCCTTTTTGGCCAAGTGCATCATTGTGGACGTTCTGCCTCTTTTCCTATGCTTTCAATGCAATTCCAGTCTACCTCCTGAAATCGGTTTCCTGCAATTCTGCCCCGCTTTCAAGTCCTCTTGGCAGCCTTACTTCAGTATATTTTTGGACGATAGCTGTCATTTATAACTCTGCAGGTTTGTGAATTACAGTGCCCCTGAGCTCCTTTCTTCAACTCGCTTTCTTTTGAGCTGGCCGCAACACCGCAGGATGGCTTCAGGCCCTAATCTGGTTCCGGCACGGCACGCTGAGCCTTTGGTTATTTCCTCTTCCTGGTGGGAAATGAGAGTTAAATTTGCCCGTCCAGACACCTCCAGCTAGTCTCTCATTGGTTCTCCCTATTCCTGTTCATCTTCCGCAGAAATTGCAAACTGGGCCAAACAGGAGGTTAAAGGCGCTGACTCTCCAAGTGGGGAGAGTGTTAGTAAAGCGTCTGGAATGTTGCACCCGAGTACCAGGGGAGGAAAACTGAGACATATTTGAACACGTCTCCCGATCACACGGTTGATCATACTCTGGGTTCCACATGCATGTTTTAGCTGAAGGAAGAATACCTTAAACCTGGAGAGTTGAGACCCGTGGAATGGGTACCATGCAATATGACTTCAAAGGGTCTTCATTTGCTCACCGAACCTCTCCAATCCTATCACTGCTGCGTTTATGCCCCTGTACACATGCTTGATTCTCTTTCGGAGACATAGCAATCCATAGGTTTTAAGATACTTACTAGTCAGGTACATTCTTAGGCGTTTAATATGCGGTGTTGAGTCCATTTCGTTGAGCAAGGAGTAGCTCTTGTCTATTCCATATTTGGCTTAAGGAACTTTATCTGTGCTCATTTCAATCTCTGGTTTTATGCAGCACCCCAACTCACCTTTCCCCTTAAGCAAGCATAAGTTGGTTTTCTAAATTTGAGACCCTGTTCTGTTCTGTAATTCAGTTCCTGTGTAGCCAAGTTTACATTCCGTGTATTACTGATATCTTATGATGTTTCTTTTTCTGTGTGACTTATTTCAGTTAGAATCATCATACCTGAATCCACTCATTGTGCTGCTAAGGGCCTGATGACATAGATTTCATTGCTGAGTGATACTGCATTGTACGTAAGTACCACAAGTTCTTTATCCATTTTTCACTTTCTGCGATGTTGAACTTGTACTGTAAACGAGGTTCTTGTAAACAGAGGCGTCCCAAACTTTGGGGTGGCTGTGTCTTTTTGATTTTAATTTCCCTAAGCTATAGGACCATAAGTGGAAGTGCCCTAGGCTCTGTTGCTTTGTTTTTTAGATGTTTCAGGAAACACCATACACTTCTCCCGAGTGTCTGTTGGCAATTTACATCCCGCCCATCAGCATAACAAGGCTCCCAGTTCTCCATGGCCTGTCCTGCCTTTCTGGATTTTACACTTTTTTCAGATGGCCCTTTTGACCGGGGGGAAGTGAGACTTCATTGTAGTGCAGATTTCCTTTGCAAGCTTGCTTGGTTGGCCAAAAAGGGCGTATGCGTTTTTTCCTGAATATATTCAGGAAAAAACGCATACGCCCTTTTTGGCCAAGTGCATCATTGTGGACGTTCTGCCTCTTTTCCTATGCTTTCAATGCAATTCCAGTCTACCTCCTGAAATCGGTTTCCTGCAATTCTGCCCCGCTTTCAAGTCCTCTTGGCAGCCTTACTTCAGTATACTTTTGGACGATAGCTGTCATTTATAACTCTGCAGGTTTGTGAATTACAGTGCCCCTGAGCTCCTTTCTTCAACTCGCTTTCTTGTGAGCTGGCCGCAACACCGCAGGATGGCTTCAGGCCCTAATCTGGTTCCGGCACGGCACGCTGAGCCTTTGGTTATTTCCTCTTCCTGGTGGGAAATGAGAGTTAAATTTGCCCGTCCAGACACCTCCAGCTAGTCTCTCATTGGTTCTCCCTATTCCTGTTCATCTTCCGCAGAAATTGCAAACTGGGCCAAACAGGAGGTTAAAGGCGCTGACTCTCCAAGTGGGGAGAGTGTTAGTAAAGCGTCTGGAATGTTGCACCCGAGTACCAGGGGAGGAAAACTGAGACATATTTGAACACGTTCTCCCGTTCACACGGTTGATCATACTCTGGGTTCCACATGCATGTTTTAGCTGAAGGAAGAATACCTTAAACCTGGAGAGTTGAGACCCGTGGAATGGGTACCATGCAATATGACTTCAAAGGGTCTTCATTTGCTCACCGAACCTCTCCAATCCTATCACTGCTGCGTTTATGCCCCTGTACACACGCTTGATTCTCTTTTGGAGACATAGCAATCCATAGGTTTTAAGATACTTACTAGTCAGGTACATTCTTAGGCGTTTAATATGGGGTGTTGAGTCCATTTCGTTGAGCAAGGAGTAGCTCTTGTCTATTCCATATTTGGCTTAAGGAACTTTATCTGTGCTCATTTCAATCTCTGGTTTTATGCAGCACCCCAACTCACCTTTCCCCTTAAGCAAGCATAAGTTGGTTTTCTAAATTTGAGACCCTGTTCTGTTCTGGAATTCAGTTCCTGTGTAGCCAAGTTTACATTCCGTGTATTAGTGATATCTTATGATGTTTCTTTTTCTGTGTGACTTATTTCAGTTAGAATCATCATACCTGAATCCACTCATTGTGCTGCTACGGGCCTGATGACATAGATTTCATTGCTGAGTGATATTGCTTTGTAAGTAAATACCACAACTTCTTTATCCATTTTTCACTTTCTGCGATGTTGAACTTGTACTGTAAACGAGGTTCTTGTAAACAGAGGCGTCCCAAACTTTGGGGTGGCTGTGTCTTTTTGATTTTAATTTCCCTAAGCTATAGGACCATAAGTGGAAGTGCCCTAGGCTCTGTTGCTTTGTTTTTTAGATGTTTCAGGAAACACCATACACTTCTCCAGAGTGTCTGTTGGCAATTTACATCCCGCCCATCAGCATAACAAGGCTCCCAGTTCTCCATGGCCTGTCCTGCCTTTCTGGATTTTACACTTTTTTCAGATGGCCCTTTTGACCGGGGGGAAGTGAGACTTCATTGTAGTGCAGATTTCCTTTGCAAGCTTGCTTGGTTGGCCAAAAAGGGCGTATGCGTTTTTTCCTGAATATATTCAGGAAAAAACGCATACGCCCTTTTTGGCCAAGTGCATCATTGTGGACGTTCTGCCTCTTTTCCTATGCTTTCAATGCAATTCCAGTCTACCTCCTGAAATCGGTTTCCTGCAATTCTGCCCCGCTTTCAAGTCCTCTTGGCAGCCTTACTTCAGTATATTTTTGGACGATAGCTGTCATTTATAACTCTGCAGGTTTGTGAATTACAGTGCCCCTGAGCTCCTTTCTTCAACTCGCTTTCTTTTGAGCTGGCCGCAACACCGCAGGATGGCTTCAGGCCCTAATCTGGTTCCAGCACGGCACGCTGAGCCTTTGGTTATTTCCTCTTCCTGGTGGGAAATGAGAGTTAAATTTGCCCGTCCAGACACCTCCAGCTAGTCTCTCATTGGTTCTCCCTATTCCTGTTCCTCTTCCGCAGAAATTGCAAACTGGGCCAAACAGGAGGTTAAAGGGACTGACTCTCCAAGTCGGGAGAGTGTTAGTAAAGCGTCTGGAATGTTGCACCCGAGTACCAGGGTACGAAAACTGAGACATATTTGAACACATCTCCCGATCACATGGTTGATCATACTCTGGGTTCCACATGCATGTTTTAGCTGAAGGAAGAATACCTTAAACCTGGAGAGTTGAGACCCGTGTAATGGGTACCATGCAGTATGACTTCAAAGGGTCTTCATTTGCTCACCGAACCTCTCCAATCCTATCACTGTTGCGTTTATGCCCCTGTACACATGCTTGATTCTCTTTTGGAGACATAGCAATCCATAGGTTTTAAGATACTTACTAGTCAGGTACATTCTTAGGCGTTTAATATGCGGTGTTGAGTCCATTTCGTTGATGCAAGGAGTAGCTCTTGTCTATTCCATATTTGGCTTAAGGAACTTTATCTGTGCTCATTTCAATCTCTGGTTTTATGCAGCACCCCAACTCACCTTTCCCCTTAAGCAAGCATAAGTTGGTTTTCTAAATTTGAGACCCTGTTCTGTTTTGGAATTCAGTTCCTGTGTAGCCAAGATTACATTCCGTGTATTAGTGATATCTTATGATGTTTCTTTTTCTGTGTGACTTATTTCAGTTAGAATCATCGTACCTGAATCCACTCATTATGCTGCTATGGGCCTGATGACATAGATTTCATTGCTGAGTGATACTGCATTGTACGTAAGTACCACAAGTTCTTTATCCATTTTTCACTTTCTGTGATATTGAACTTGTACGGTAAACGAGGTTCTTGTAAACAGAGGCGTCCCAAACTTTGGGGTGGCTGTGTCTTTTTGATTTTAATTTCCCTAAGCTATAGGACCATAAGTGGAAGTGCCCTAGGCTCTGTTGCTTTGTTTTTTAGATGTTTCAGGAAACACCATACACTTCTCCCGAGTGTCTGTTGGCAATTTACATCCCGCCCATCAGCATAACAAGGCTCCCAGTTCTCCATGGCCTGTCCTGCCTTTCTGGATTTTACACTTTTTTCAGATGGCCCTTTTGACCGGGGGGAAGTGAGACTTCATTGTAGTGCAGATTTCCTTTGCAAGCTTGCTTGGTTGGCCAAAAAGGGCGTATGCGTTTTTTCCTGAATATATTCAGGAAAAAACGCATATGCCCGTTTTTGGCCAAGTGCATCATTGTGGACGTTCTGCCTCTTTTCCTATGCTTTCAATGCAATTCCAGTCTACCTCATGAAATCGGTTTCCTGCAATTCTGCCCCGCTTTCAAGTCCTCTTGGCAGCCTTACTTCAGTATATTTTTGGACGATAGCTGTCATTTATAACTCTGCAGGTTTGTGAATTACAGTGCCCCTGAGCTCCTTTCTTCAACTCGCTTTCTTTTGAGCTGGCCGCAACACCACAGGATGGCTTCAGGCCCTAATCTGGTTCCGGCACGGCACGCTGAGCCTTTGGTTAATTCCTCTTCCTGGTGGGAAATGAGAGTTAAATTTGCCCGTCCAGACACCTCCAGCTAGTCTCTCATTGGTTCTCGCTATTCCTGTTCATCTTCCGCAGAAATTGCAAACTGGGCCAAACAGGAGGTTAAAGGGTCTGACTCTCCAAGTCGGGAGAGTGTTAGTAAAGCGTCTGGAATGTTGCACCCGAGTACCAGGGTACGAAAACTGAGACATATTTGAACACGTCTCCCGATCACATGGTTGATCATACTCTAGGTTCCACATGCATGTTTTAGCTGAAGGAAGAATACCTTAAACCTGGAGAGTTGAGACCCGTGGAATGCGTACCATGCAATATGACTTCAAAGGGTCTTCATTTGCTCACCAAACCTCTCCAATCCTATCACTGCTGCGTTTATTCCCTTGTACACATGCTTGATTCTCTTTCGGAGACATTAGCAATCCATAGGTTTTAAGATACTTACTAGTTAGGTACATTCTTAGGCGTTTAATATGCGGTGTTGAGTCCATTTCGTTGAGCAAGGAGTAGCTCTTGTCTATTCCATATTTGGCTTAAGGAACTTTATCTGTGCTCATTTCAATCTCTGGTTTTATGCAGCACCCCAACTCACCTTTCCCCTTAAGCAAGCATAAGTTGGTTTTCTAAATGTGAGACTCTGTTCTGTTTTGTAATTCAGTTCATGTGTAGCCAAGTTTACATTCCCTCTATAAGTGTTATCTTATGACTAGTTTCTTTTTCTGTGTGACTTATTTCACTCAGAATCATCGAACCTAAATCCACTCATTATGCTGCTACGGGCCTGATGACATTGATTTCATTGTGGAGTGATATTCCATTGTATGTAAGTACCACAACTTCTTTATCCATTTTTCTCTTTCTGGGATATTTAAGTTGTTCCGTTGTCGAGGTTCTTGTAAACACAGCAGCCCTAAACTTTGGGGTGGCTGTGTCTTTTTGATTTTAATTTCCCTAAGCTATAGGACCATAAGTGGAAGTGCCCGAGTCTCTGTAGCTTTGTTTTTTAGATGTTTCAGGAAACACCATACACTTCTCCAGAGTGGCTGTTGGCCATTTACATCCCGCCCATCAGCATATCAAGGCTCCCAGTTCTCCATGGCCTGTCCTGCCTTTCTGGTTTTTACACTTTTTTCAGATGGCCCTTTTGACCGGTGGGAAGTGAGACTTCATTGTAGTGCAGATCTCCGTTGCAGGCTTGCTTATTTGGCCAAAAAGTGCGTATGCGTTTTTTCCCGCATGTATTCAGGAAAAAAATGCATACGCCCTTTTTGACCAAGTGCGTCATTGTCAAAGTTCTGCCGCTTTTCATATGCTTTAAATGCAGTTTCCATCTACCTCCTGAAATATACTTCCTGCAATTGTGCCATGCTTTCAAGTCCTCTTCGCAGCCTTACCTCAATATATTTTTGGACGATAGCTGTCATTTATAACTCTGCAGGTTTATGAATTACAGTGCCCCTGAGGTCCTTTCTTCAACTCGCTTTCTTTTGAGCTGGCCGCAGAACTGCAGGATTGCTTCAGGCCCTAATCTTGTTTCATCACGGCACGCTGAGCCTTTTGTTAATTCCTCTTCCTGGTGGGAAATTAGAGTGAAATGTGACCGTCCAAACACCTACAGCTAGTCTCTCATTGGTTCTCCCTATTCCCGTTCAACCTCCACAGAAATTGCTAACTGTGCCAAACAGGAGTTTTAAGGCACTGACTCTCCACGTGGGGAGATGTTTAGTAAAGCGTCTGGAATGGCAAACCCGTGTACCAGGGGACAAAAAATGAGATGGGTTTTAGAAACGTTGCCCGATCACATGGTGTACAATCCTCTGGGTTTCCCATGCATGTTTTAGCTGTAGGAAGAATCCCTTAAACCAGGAGAGTTGGGACCCAGGGAATGGGTAGCATACAGTATTACTTCAAAGGGTCTGCATTTGCTCACCGAACCTCACCAATCCTCTCAGCCCCAAATGTCCTGCCTTATGTCTCACCCAGCTGTGGGTGTAGATGTGGTAAATACAAGTTTCATCACAAGCCCTGAACGAATTATTTAAGAACTTTCTCTCCTTCACTGTCTTTGTTTTTGAAATTTATTTTAATAATGGGGTTTAGTTGATTTTTCACGGCTGTGTATACTGCTCTACACACACTTGATTCTCTTACGGAGACATATAGATACATATGTTTTAATATTCTTATTGTCAGATATATTCCTCTGCGGTGAATAGGTGGTGTTGAGTCTAATTCGTTGAGCAAGGAGTATATCTTGTCTATTATATATTTGGCTTATGGAATAGTATCTGTGCTAATTTCAATCTCTGGTTTTACGCAGCACCCCAACTCACCATTCCCCTTAAGAAAGCATAAGTTTGTTTTCTAAATGTGAGACTCTGTTCTGTTTTGTAATTCAGTTCATGTGTAGCCAAGTTTACATTCCCTCTATAAGTGATATCTTATGATAAGTTTCTTTTTCTGTGTGACTTATTTCCTTGGAATCATCGTACCTAAATCCATTCATTATGCTTGTACGGGCCTGACGACATTGATTTCATTGTTGAGTGATATTCCATTGTACGTAAGTACGAAAACTACTTTATCCATTTCTCTCTTTCAAAGATATTTAATTTGTACCGTAGTCGAGGCTCTTGTAAAGAGAGCAGCCCTAAACTTTGCGGTGGTTGTTTCTTGTTATTTTAATTTTCCTGAGCTATAGTGCTATAAGTGGGTTTAGGGTTAGGGTTAAGGTTAGGGTTAGGGAACGGGTATGGTTTAGGATGTGACAATGGTTTAGGGTGAGCGAAAGTGTTAGGGTACAGGTCAGTGTTAGTGTACCGTTTAGGATTAGGGTAAGTGTTAGGGTAATGCTTCGGGTTAGGGTTACGGTTAGGGAACGGGGACGGTTTAGGGTACAGGTTAGGGTACGACAACGGTTTAGGGATAGCGTACATGTAAGGGTAAGATTTAGTGTTAGCATACGGGTTAGGATTAGGGGACGGGTAAGGGTAAGGCTTCAGGTAAGGGTTAGGGTTAGGGTTAGGGGAGAGGGACAGTTTAGGGTACAGGTTAGGGTGCGACAATGGTTGAGGATGAGCATACGTGTTAGTGTACGGGTTAGTGTTAGCGTATGGGCTAGGATTAGGTGACGGATTAGAGTAAGGCTTCGGGTAAGGGTTAGGGTTAGGGTTAAGGGACGGGGACGGTATAGGGTACAGGATAGGGTACGACAATAGTTTAGGGTGAGCATACGTGTGAGGGCACGGGTTAGTGTTAGCGTAAGGGTTAGGATTAGGAGAGGGGTTAGGGTAAGGCTTCAGGTAAGGGATAGGGCTAGGGTTAGGGTTAGGGGACAGGGACGGTTTAGGGTACAGGTTAGGGTAAGACAATGGTTTAGGGTGAGTGTACGTGTGAGGGCACAGGTTAGTGTTAGCGTATGGGTTAGGATTAGGGGACGGGTTAGGGGACGGGTTAGGAGACGGGTTAGGGTTGGGGTTAGGGGACGGGCATGGTTTAGGGGACAGGTTAGGGTTAGGGTACGGGGACGGTTTAGGGGACAGGTTAGGGTACGACAATGGTTGAGGGTGAGCGTACGTGTGAAGGCATGGGTTAGTGTTAGCGTACGGGTTAGGATTAGGGGACGGGTTAGGGTAAGGCTTTGGGTAAGGGTTAGGGTTAGGGTTAGAGGACGGGGATGGTTTAGGGGAAAGGTTAGGGTACGACAACGGTTTAGGGTGGGTGTACGTGTGAGGGCACGGGATAGTGTTAGCGTACGGGTTAGGATTAGGGGACGGGTTAGGGTAAGGCTTCGGGTAAGGGATAGGGTAAGGGTTCGGGCTAGGGTTAGGGTTAGGGGACGGGGACGGTTTAGGGTCCAGGTGAGGGTACGACAACGCTTTCAGCTGAGCGTACGTGTGAGGGCATGGGTTAGTGTTAGCGTACGGGTTAGGATTAGGGGACGGGTGAGGGTAAGGCTTCAGGGAAGGGTTAGGGTTAGGGTTCGGGCTAGGGTAAGGGTTAGGGGACGGGCACAGTTTCGGGTCCAGGTGAGGGTACGACAACGCTTTAGGGGGAGGGTACGTGTGAGGGCGCGGGTTAGTGTTAGCGAAAGGGTTAGGATTAGGGGCCGGGTGAGGGTCAGGCTTCGGGGAAGGGTTAGGGTTCGGCCTAGGGTTAGGGTTAGGGGACGGGCACGGTTTCGGGTCCAGGTGAGGGTACGACAATGCTTTCTGGGGAGCGTAGCTGTGAGGGCGAGGCTTAGTGTTAGCGTACGGGTTAGGATTAGGGGACGGGTGAGGGTCAGGCTTCGGGGAAGGGTTAGGGTTAGGGTTCGGGCTAGGGTTACGGTTAGGGGACGGGGACGGTTTAGGGTCCAGGTGAGGGTACGACAACGCTTTAGTGGAAGCGTACATGTGAGGGCACGGCTTAGTGTTAGAGTACGTGTTAGGATTAGGGGACGAGTGAGGGTCAGACTTCGGGGAAGGGTTAAGGTTAGGGTTCGGGCTAGGGTTAGGGTTAGGGGACGGGGACGGTTTAGGGTCGAGGTGAGGGTACAACAACGCTTTAGGGGGAGTATACGTGTGAGGGTGCGGGTTAGTGTTAGCATACGAGTTAGGATTAGGGGACGAGTGAGGGTCAGGCTTCGGGGAAGAGTTAGGGTTAGGGTTCGGGCTAGGGTTAGGGGACGGGGACGGTTTAGGGTCCATGTGAGTGTACGATAGTGCTTTAGGGGGAGCGTACCTGTGAGGACGCGCGTTAGTGTTAGCCTACGGGTTAGGATTAGGGGACGGGTGAGTGTCAGGCTTCGGGGAAAGGTTAGGGTTAGGGTTCGGGCTAGGGTCAGGGTTAGAGGACGGGGACGGTTTAGGGTCCAGGGGAGTGTACGACAACGCTTTAGGGGGAGCGTACGTGTGAGGGCGCGGGTTAGTGTTAGCGTACGGGTTAGAATTTGGGGACGGGTGAGGGTCAGGCTTCTAGGAAGGGTTAGGGTTAGGGTCGGGCTAGGGTTAGGGTTAGGGGACGGGGACGTTTTAGCGTCCAGGTGAGGGTACGACAACGCTTTAGGGGGAGCGTAGGTGTGAGGGTGCGGGTTAGTGTTAGAGTACAGGTTAGGATTAGGGGACGGGTGAGGTTCAGATTCAGGGAAGGTTTAGGGTTAGGGTTTGGGCTAGGGTTAGGGTTAGGAGACGGGGACGGTTTAGGTTCCAGGTGAGGGTGCGACAATGCTTTAGGGGGAGCGTACGTGTGAGGGCGCGGGTTAGTGTTAGCGTACGTGTTAGGATTAGGGGACGGGTGAGGGTCAGGCTTCGGGGAAGGGTTAGGGTTAGGGTTTGGTCTAGGGTTAGGGTTAGGGGATGGGGACGGTTTAGGGTCCAGGTGAGGGTACGACAACGCTTTAGGGGGAGCGTACGTGTGAGGGCGTGGGTTAGTGTTAGCGTGCGGGTTAGGATTAGGGGACGGGTGAGGGTCAGGCTTCGGGGAACGGTTAGGGTTAGGGTTCGGGCTAGTGTTAGGGTTAGGGGACGGGGACGGTTTAAGGTCCATGTGACGGTACGACAACGCTTTAGGGGGAGCGTACGTGTGAGGGCGCTGGTTAGTGTTAGCGTACGGGTTAGGATTAGGGGACGGGTGAGGGTCAGGCTTCGGGGAAGGGTTGGGGTTAGGGTCGGGCTAGGGTTAGGGTTAGGGGACGGGGACGTTTTAGGGTCCAGGTGAGGGTACGAAAACCTTTAGGGGGAGCGTACGTGTGAGGGCGCGGGTTAGTGTTAGAGTACGGGATAGGATTAGGGGACGTGTGAGGTTCAGATTCGGGGAAGGTTTAGGGTTAGGGTTCGGGCTAGGGTTAGGGTTAGAGGACGTGGATGGTTTATGGTCCAGGTGAGGGTACGACAGCGCTTTAGGGGGAGCGTACGTGTGAGGGCGTGGGTTAGTGTTAGCGTACGGGTTAGGATTAGGGGACGGGTGAGGGTCAGGGTCAGGGAAGGGTTAGGTTTAGGGTTCGGGCTAGGGTTAGGGTTAGGGGAAGGGGACTGTTTAGGGTCCAGGTGAGGGTACGACCACGCTTTAGGGAGAGCGTACGTGTGAGGGCGTGGGTTAGTGTTAGCATGCGGGTTAGGATTAGGGGACGGGTGAGGGTCAGGCTTCAGGGAAGGGTTAGGGTTAGGGTTCGGGCTAGGGTTAGGGTTAGGGGACGGGGACGGTTTAGGGTCCAGTTGAGGGTACGACAACGCTTTAGGGGGAGCGTACGTGTGAGGGCGCGGGTTGGTGTTAGCGTACGCATTAGGATTAGGGGACGGGTGAGGGTCAGGCTTCGGGGAAGGGTTAGGGTTAGGGTTCGGGCTAGGGTTAGTGTTAGGGTTCGGGGACGGTTTAGGGTCCAGATGAGGGCACGACAACGCTTTAGGGGGAGCGTACATGTGAGGGCGCGGTTTAGTGTTAGTGTACCGGTCAGGATTAAGGGATGGGGGAGGGTCAGGCTTCGGGGAAGTGTTAGGGTTAGGGTTCGGGCTAGGGTTAGGGTTAGGGGACGGGGACGGTTTAGGGTCCAGGTGAGGGTACGACAACGCTTTAGGGGGAGCGTACGTGTGAGGGCGCAGGTTAGTGTTAGCGTACGGTTAGGATTAGGGGACGGGTGAGGGTCAGTCTTCGGGGAAGGGTTAGGGTTAGGGTTCGGGCTAGGGTTGGGGTTAGGGGACGGGGACGGTTTAGGGTCCATGTGACGGTACGACAACGCTTTAAGGGGAGCGTACATGTGAGGGCGCTGGTTAGTGTTAGCGTACGGGTTAGGATTAGGGGACGGGTGAGGGTCAGGCTTCGGGGAAGGGTTAGGGTTAGGGTCGGGCTAGGGTTAGGTTTAGGGGACGGGGACGGTTTAGGGTCCAGGTGAGGGTACCACGCTTTAGGGGGAGCGTACGTGTGAGGGCGCGGGTTAGTGTTAGCGTACGGGTCAGGATTAGGGGACGGGTGAGGGTAAGGCTTAGGGGAAGTGTTAGGATTAGGGTTCGGGCTAGGGTTAGGGTTAGGGGACGCGGACGGTTTAGGGTACAGGTGAGGGTACGACAACGCTTTAGGGGGAACGTACGTGTGAGGGCGCGGGTTAGTGTTAGTGTACGCTTTAGGATTAGGGGACGGGTGAGTGTCAGGCTTCGGGGAAGGGTTAGGGTTAGGGTTCGGGCTAGGGTTAGGGTTAGGGTACGAGGACGGTTTAGGGTCCAGGTGAGGGTACGACAACACTTTAGGGGGCGTGTACGTGTGAGGGCGCGGGTTAGTGTTAGCGTACGTGTTAGGATTAGGGGACGGGTGAGGGTCAGCCTTCGGGGAAGGGTTAGGGTTACGGTTCGGGCTAGGGTTAGGTTTAGGTGATGGGGACGGTTTAGGGTCCGGGTGAGGGTACGAGAACGCTTTAGGGGGAGTGCACATGTGAGGGCGCGGGTTAGTGTTAGCGTACGGGTTAGGATTAGGGGACGGGTGAGGATCAAGCTTCGGGGAAGGTTTAGGGTTAGGTTTCGGGGTAGGGTTACGGTTAGGGGACGGGGAAGGTTTATGGGCCAGGTGAGGGTACGACAACGCTTTAGGGGGAGCGTACGTGTGAGGGCGCGGGTTAGTGTTAGTGTACGGGTTACGATTAGGGGACGTGTGAGGGTCAGGCTTCGGGGAAGCGTTAGGGTTAGGGTTAGGGCTAGGGTTAGGGTTAGGGGACGGGGACCGTTTAGGGTCCAGGTGAGGGTACGACAACGCTTTAGGGGGAGCGTACGTGTGAGGGCGTGGGTTAGAGATAGCGTACGGGTCAGGATTAGGGGACGGGTGAGGGTCAGGCTTCGGGGAAGTGTTAGGGTTAGGGTTCGGGCTAGGGTTAGGGGACGGGGACGGTTTAGGGTCCAGGTGAGGGTACGACATCGCTTTAAGGGGGAGCGTATGTGTGAGGGCGCGGGTTAGTGTTACCGTACGGGTTAGGATTAGGGGACGGGTGAGGGTCAGGCTTCGGGGAAGCGTTAGGGTTAGGGTTCGGGCTAGGGTTAGGGTTAGGGGACGGGGACCGTTTAGGGTCCAGGTGAGGGTACGACAACGCTTTAGGGGGAGCGTAGGTGTGAGGGCGCGTGTTAGTGTTAGCGTACGGGTTAGGATTAGGGGACGGGTGAGGGTCAGGCTTCGGGGAAGGGTTAGGGTTAGGGTTCGGGTTAGGGTTAGGGTTAGGGGACGGGGACGGTTTAGGGTCCAGGGGAGGGTACGACAACGCTTTAGGGGGAGCGTACGTGTGAGGGCGCGGGTTAGTGTTACCGTACGGGTTAGGATTAGGGGACGGGTGAGGGTCAGGCTTCGGGGAAGCGTTAGGGTTAGGGTTCGGGCTAGGGTTAGGGTTAGGGGACGGGGACCGTTTAGGGTCCAGGTGAGGGTACGACAACGCTTTAGGGGGAGCGTACGTGTGAGGGCGTGGGTTAGTGTTAGCGTACGGGTTACGATTAGGGGACGGGTGAGGGTCAGGCTTCGGGGAAGCGTTAGGGTTCGGGTTAGGGCTAGGGTTATGGTTAGGGGACGGGGACCGTTTAGGGTCCAGGTGAGTGTACGACAACGCTTTAGGGGGAGCGTACGTGTGAGGGCGTGGGTTAGTGTTAGCGTACGGGTCAGGATTAGGGGACGGGTGAGGGTCAGGCTTCGGGGAAGTGTTAGGGTTAGGGTTCGGGCTAGGGTTAGGGTTAGGGGACGGGGACGGTTTAGGGTCCAGGGGAGGGTACGACAACGCTTTAGGGGGAGCGTACGTGTGAGGGCGCGGGTTAGTGTTACCGTACGGGTTAGGATTAGGGGACGGGTGAGGGTCAGGCTTCGGGGAAGCGTTAGGGTTAGGGTTCGGGCTAGGGTTAGGGTTAGGGGACGGGGACCGTTTAGGGTCCAGGTGAGGGTACGACAACGCTTTAGGGGGAGCGTAGGTGTGAGGGTGCGTGTTAGTGTTAGCGTACGGTTTAGGATTAGGGGACGGGTGAGGGTCAGGCTTCGGGGAATGGTTAGGGTTAGGGTTCGGGCTAGGGTTAGGGTTAGGAGACGGGGACGGTTTACGGTCCAGGGGAGGGTACGACAACTCTTTAGGGGGAGCGTAGATGTGAGGGCGCAGGATAGTTTTACTGTACGGGTTAAGCTTCGGGGATGGGTGAGGCTCAGGCTTCGGGGAAGGGTTAGTGTTAGGGGACGGGGACGGTTTAGGGTCCAGGGGAGGGTACGACAACGCTTTAGGGGGAGCGCAGGTGTGAGGATGCGGGTTAGTGTTAGCGTACGGTTTAGGATTAGGGGACGGGTGAGGGTCAGGCTTCGGGGAAGGGTTAGGTTTAGGGTTCGGGCTAGGGTTAGGTTTAGGGGACGGGGACGTTTTAGGGTCCAGATGAGGGTACGACAACGCTTTAGGGGGAGCGTAGGTGTGAGGGCGCGGGTTAGTGTTGGCGTACGGGTTAGGATTAGGGGACGGGTGAGGGTCAGGCTTCGGGGAAGGGTTAGGGTTTGGGTTCGGGCTAGGGTTGGGGTTAGGGGACGGGGACGGTTTAGGGTCCAGGGGAGGGTACGACAACGCTTTAGGGGGATCGTACGTGTGAGGGCGCGGGTTAGTGTTAGCGTACGGGTTAGGATTAGGGGACGGGTGAGGGTTAAGTTTCGCGGAAGGTTTAGGGTTAGGGTTCGGGCTAGGGTTACGGTTAAGGGACGGGAACGGTTTAGGGTACAGGTGAGGGTACGACAACGCTTTAGGGGGAGCGTACGTGTGCCGGCGCGGGTTAGTGTTAGCGTACGTGTTAGGATTAGGGCACAGGTGAGGGTCAGGCTTCGGGGAAGGGTTAGGGTTAGGGATCGGGCTAGGGTTAGGGTTAGGGGACGGGGACGGTTTAGGGTCCAGGTGAGGGTACGACAACGCTTTAGGGGGAGCGTACGTGTGAGGGCGCGGGTTAGTGTTAGCGTACGGGTTAGGATTAGGGGACGGGTGAGGGTCAGGCTTCGGGGAAGGGTTAGGGTTAGGGTTCGGTCTAGGGTTATGGTTAGGCGACGGGGACGGTTTAGGGTCCAGGTGAGGGTACGACAACTCTTTAGGGGGAGCGTACGTGTGAGGGCGCGGTTAGTGTTAGCGTACGGGTTAGGATTAGGGGACGGGTGAGGGTCAGGCTTCGGGGAAGGGTTAGGGTTAGGGTTCGGGCTAGGGTTAGGGTTAGGGGACGGGGACGGTTTAGGGTCCAGGTGAGGGTACGACAACGCTTTAGGGGGAGCGTAGGTGTGAGGGCGCGGGTTAGTGTTAGCGTACGGGTTAGGATTAGGGGACGGGTGAGGGTCAGGCTTCGGGGAAGGGTTAGGGTTAGGGTTCGGGCTAGGGTTAGGGTTAGGGGACGGGGACGGTTTAGGGTCCAGGGGAGGGTACGACAACGCTTTAGGGGGAGCGTACGTGTGAGGGCGCGGGTTAGTGTTAGCGTACGGGTTAGGATTAGGGGACGGGTGAGGGTCAGGCTTCGGGAAGGTTTAGGGTTAGGGTTCGGGCTAGGGTTAGGGTTAGGGGACGGGGACGGTTTAGGGTCCAGGGGAGGGTACGACAACGCTTTAGGGGGAGCGTACGTGTGAGGGCGCGGGTTAGTGTTAGCGTACGGGTTAGGATTAGGGGACGGGTGAGGGTCAGGCTTCGAGGAAGGTTAGGGTTAGGGTTCGGGCTAGGGTTAGGGTTAGGGGACGGGGACGGTTTAGGGTCCAGGGGAGGGTACGACAACGCTTTAGGGGGAGCGTACGTGTGAGGGCGCGGGTTAGTGTTAGCGTACGGGTTAGGATTAGGGGACGGGTGAGGGTCAGGCTTCAGGGAAGGGTTAGGGTTAGGGTTCGGGCTAGGGTTAGGGTTAGGGGACGGGGACGGTTTAGGGTCCAGGTGAGGGTACGACAACGCTTTAGGGGGAGCGTACGTGTGAGGGCGCGGGTTAGTGTTAGCGTACGGGTTAGGATTAGGGGACGGGTGAGGGTCAGGCTTCGGGGAAGGGTTAGGGTTAGGGTTCGGGCTAGGGTTAGGGTTAGGGGACGGGGACGGTTTAGGGTCCAGGTGAGGGTACGACAACGCTTTAGGGGGAGCGTACGTGTGAGGGCGTGTGTTAGTGTTAGCGTACGGGTTCAGGATTAGGGGACGGGTGAGGGTCAGGCTTCGGGGAAGGGTTAGGGTTAGGGTTCGGGCTAGGGTTAGGGTTAGGGGACGGGGACGGTTTAGGGTCCAGGTGAGGGTACGACAACGCTTTAGGGGGAGCGTACGTGTGAGGGCGCGGGTTAGTGTTAGCGTACGGGTTAGGATTAGGGGACGGGTGAGGGTCAGGCTTCGGGGAAGGGTTAGGGTTAGGGTTCGGGCTAGGGTTAGGGTTAGGGGACGGGGACGGTTTAGGGTCCAGGTGAGGGTACGGCAACGCTTTAGGGGGAGCGTGCGTGTGAGGGCGCGGGTTAGTGTTAGCGTACGGGTTAGGATTAGGGGACGGGTGAGGGTCAGGCTTCGGGGAAGGGTTAGGGTTAGGGTTCGGGCTAGGGTTAGGGTTAGGGGACGGGGACGGTTTAGGGTCCAGGTGAGGGTACGACAACGCTTTAGGGGGAGCGTACGTGTGAGGGCGCGGGTTAGTGTTAGCGTACGGGTTAGGATTAGGGGACGGGTGAGGGTCAGGCTTCGGGGAAGGGTTAGGGTTAGGGTTCGGGCTAGGGTTAGGGTTAGGGGACTGGGGACGGTTTAGGGTCCAGGTGAGGGTACGACAACTCTTTAGGGGGAGCGTACGTGTGAGGGCGCGGGTTAGTGTTAGCGTACGGGTTAGGATTAGGGGACGGGTGAGGGTCAGGCTTCGGGGAAGGGTTAGGGTTAGGGTTCGGGCTAGGGTTAGGGTTAGGGGACGGGGACGTTTTAGGTTCCAGGTGAGGGTACGACAACGCTTTAGGGGGAGCGTAGGTGTGAGGGCGTGGGTTAGTGTTAGCGTACGGTTTAGGATTAGGTGACGGGTGAGGGACAGGCTTCGGGGAAGGGTTAGGCATAGGGTTCGGGCTAGGGTTGGGGTTAGGGGACGGGGACGGTTTAGGGTCCAGGGGAGGGTACGACAACGCTTTAGGGGGAGCGTACGTGTGAGGGCGCGGGTTAGTGTTAGCGTACGGGTTAGGATTAGGGGACGGGTGATGGTTAAGCTTCGAGGAAGGTTTAGGGTTAGGGTTCGGGCTAGGGTTAGGGTTAGGGGACGGGGACAGTTTAGGGTCCAGGGGAGGGTACGACAACGCTTTAGGGGGAGCGTACGTGTGAGGGCGCGGGTTAGTGTTAGCGTACGGGTTAGGATTAGGGGACGGGTGGGGGTCCGGCTTCAGGGAAGGGTTAGGGTTAGGGTTCGGGCTAGGGTTAGGGTTAGGGGACGGTGACGGTTTAGGGTCCAGGTGAGGGTACGACAACGCTTTAGGGGGAGCGTACGTGTGAGGGCGCGGGTTAGTGTTAGCGTACGGGTTAGGATTAGGGGACGGGTGAGGGTCAGGCTTCGGGGAAGGGTTAGGGTTAGGGTTCGGGCTAGGGTTAGGGTTAGGGGACGGGGACGGTTTAGGGTCCAGGTGAGGGTACGACAACGCTTTAGGGGGAGCGTAAGTGTGAGGGCGCGGGTTAGTGTTAGCGTACGGGTTCAGGATTAGGGGACGGGTGAGGGTCAGGCTTCGGGGAAGGTTAGGGTTAGGGTTCGGGCTAGGGTTAGGGTTAGGGGACGGGGACGGTTTAGGGTCCAGGTGAGGGTACGACAACGCTTTAGGGGGAGCGTACGTGTGAGGGCGCTGGTTAGTGTTAGCGTACGGGTTAGGATTAGGGGACGGGTGAGGGTCAGGCTTCGGGGAAGGGTTAGGGTTAGGGTTCGGGCTAGGGTTAGGGTTAGGG